>NC_069112.1:3909792-4187292 GCF_025612915.1 Magallana angulata | reverse complement strand
GCAACAAATTTTCAATCACCTAATCTAAAATTAAACTTTATAACATATCTGACTTCACTGAAAAACATTCCATTTGATTGTTTACTTAAGAAGTTTCTACAAAATGGCACTAAGAAAAAAAGAACAATTCATATGTTCATAATTAGTGCAAAAGTGTCCGGCAAACAAAAAACAAAAAAACCCAAAGAAAACCCTTTGGTAAATACACCTTCAGGTATGAGGATTGTGATTTGAGGTTTTGACAAAAATGTAAAATAAGGCCAAAATCTTGTTCTTTGTGGCCAAAGAATAAAACATTTGTATTGTTTACACTCTACTTTCTTCTTGTTCAAATTCCAACTTCTTTTTTGACATTTGTAATCTTGTTCGCTTATTAATCGGTTCTGTAGGAGGAAGCAAAGGTTTCATAGTGTCTGGTGTTGACGAGACTGACGTGGATTGAACTGCTTCAGGTGTTGCAGGGGGTGGTGTTGCAGTAGGTGGTGTTGCAGGGGGTCCACTTGCAGGGGGTGCTGTTGCAGGAGGTGATGTTGCAGTAGGTGGGCACCTTAATTGCCTCAATCTTGTGTAGAGTCTGACCAACAATACAATTAGCACGTTCAGTGCTATTGTAACTGAGATAGCCCATGAAAGAAACCCTATAAAATGAGCACATAAAATAAATATTTTTTCTTACAATATATGAATTAACGTACATTAAATTTGAATACAATAAGCTATTCAACTTATGAAAAAAAAATCACTTTCAGCTATTTCTTATTAACATAAAATTTAGTATTAAAGTTAACATCCTCATAAAACTCATCATCAAAATCATCATCAAACGTGCTACAAGATGGAGTTATCATTTGAAGCTCATATTTTGATGGTAAACTATTTTTCTTTACAATTTGATTTTTTTAAATAACAATTTACTAAGCTTCTTTCTTTTTTTCACATTTTTGTTACAATTTTTATAATACAGATTTCTTTGCTTTAAATAAAAACAGAACTATAAAATTAAGCGAACAAATGACAATAATATAGATAATTGAGACAGGAGTACCTTCGATTAGATCATCATCGTCATCCTCTTAACCTAAAAAAAATATAAACTTTGAATTGTTAATTCTACACATTCATTATGGAATTTTTGTCAAATAATATTTTATATGTTGACATAACTCAAGAAAAAATCAAAACATTTGTTCAAGGGTTAACACACGATTAGAATCATTATGTAAAGTTAGTGGTAGTTTGAATTATGATAAAGCTAACAACTTACCAGTTATTGTTTTTAGGAACTTCTGACTAGTGGTTTTAATAACAGGCTTCCGACTAGTGGCTGTAACGGGTTTCCAAGTAGTGGTTGTAACGGGCTTCTGAGTGGTTGTAATGGGTTTCCGAGTAGTCGTTGCTATGGGCCTCAGACTAGTGGTTTTAATGGGTTTCCGAGTAGTCATTGCTATGGGCCTCAGACTAGTGGTTTTAATGGGTTTCCGAGTAGTCGTTGCTATGGGCCTCAGACTAGTGGTTTTAATGGGTTTCCGAGTAGTCATTGCTATGGGCCTCAGACTAGTAGTTTTAATGGGTTTCCGAGTAGTCGTTGCTATGGGCCTCAGACTAGTGGTTTTAATGGGTTTCCGAGTAGTCGTTGCTATGGGCCTCAGACTAGTGGTTTTAATGGGTTTCCGAGTAGTTGTTGCTATGGGCCTCAAACTAGTGGTTGTAATGAGCTTCTGCCTAGTGGTTGGTCTTGTAGTTGTAACAGACTTGATAACCTCAGGACCTAAATAAAAAAGAAAATGGAACAGCTCTAGTTGGAACAGTTTACTAGTCCCCATAACAAACGCACTTAAACAATATGTAATACAAGGGTTAGGCCCTTAGGGTAGTCAGTTTTTATCATAATGTATACTACAAGGGTTAGGGTAATCAGGCATGATATAAGTAACATTTTGACATGTGCATTATGTTTTGACATGTGCACATGCAAATTATAAAAGCGGGGGTTAGAGTCAGAGGATTTTCGGGTTAACTGACGAGACGTACATGTACCATACAGCTCTATAAAAGGTACACTGAAAAGTTACAATTTTGCTATTTCTGTAGCATTGTCTGTTCGCTAATATTTATAAAATTTCATTTCACAAACCTGGGGGAAAAACCAATATGCGGATTCTCTGTAAACAAGCTAGCTATATCCTTGACGTGTTTACCCAGTGCAATAAACCGGAACAAGGGTTCCCTTGGTAAAATTAGACTGTCTCGATGTGTACACCAGGTCACGTGATCCTGATGACGCGGCCTCTAATTTTAGAATGTACTATGTCTACGATTTATCACCCTCCCCCTTTTCCGGAAAGATAGCCTCGTAGTTACGATAATAAAACAAACCTAAACAGCCTTGCTAACCTTTCAAAATTATATATATATATATATATATATATATATATATATATATATATATATATATATATACTCTTTGTTTATATAATATAAATATATATTCACGTGAAAAATAAAGATTCTTTAAACACACAACACTGAAGTACTTACTTGAATGGCACCGCTTTGCACCAAAAATGGCCAATGTCTGCAAAATAGGGGGAATTATTTTTTGTCCGCAACGTCCTACAAACACGTCCCTCACATCACCATTTGGGATCCTTAAACAGGAATATCCTACCAAATCGATGCAGATAGCAACTCGGTTGCTCACCGGGCATATTCCGCATTTCTGTGCATAAGCAACAGTTACTGTTGTCACCAAATAAACAGCAAAAAATCGCTTGAGCAAACGCATGTTCAACAATTTTTCTGTCATGGCGTTTTCCCCCTCTGAAACTCAGCGCGTGCAAGATCACATGACATCATTTAGGCCCCTATATTTGGTATCAGCGGAAACTGAACAAAATACGGGTATTTTTTTTCAAAACTAAAGTTGATGACATATATGAAGTTTAGCACACCATAACTAATGATAACAAACTAATTACAATGTACAAGTTTTTAAACTGTTGTTGCAACACAAAATAAAATAATTGTCATTACCCAGTAATACCCCCCCCCCCCTTTATTTTATTTAAAGCAATTTAACGTAATTTAATAGCAAGTGAATTATATTCAGTATTAATATTACACAAAGCTCTATTATCATTTTTTTTTATTTTCAATTGATTAAAAAGATTTTATTTTATGCCAAATGTTTAATGTTTATGTTTAATGATTTAAGAACAATAAATAGGACTCCTGACGCAAGAGGTCACAATTTGTCCTGTGCGAAAGTCTGACCTAAATACCAGGGTGTGCAATAAATTAGAAATAGAACATCTACTGAGATAAAACAAAATCATGTCACACCCGTGTAAATGTGTATTCGTACAAAAAAAGTGAAAAGAAATAATCAGAAAAAATAAAACAATTTTAAATTGCAAAAATGTTCAGATTGTTCAAAGGGTAATTCATACATTAGGTGATTATAGAAAATGTAATACATCTTAACAAACGGAAGATACGTCAGATAAGGTAATATATATGGAAATGTTAATATATATATATATATATATATATATATATATATATATATATATATATATATATATATATATATATATAACCGAGTTTTTAAGTTATCGCAGGTAATCGCAATGGTGCGTGATATAACCATTTTGCTGACGTGTCACACAGAAACGTAAATAGAGGCGGTTTATTTAAAGTTGAATTAAGAAAGCATGACATCAGTTTATCTGAAGACACCTGCGTCGTGAAGTAACTTCTATCACACACCCTCGTGGGACTTGTTGAATCCTCCTTTATTTCATTTAGGGTACCCCACCTTAAAAAAAATATATAAGACGCCGAAAAAAGAAAGAATCGGTATAGTTCGTGACATTTGCCTTACCCCACACACTATTTTGCAGAGTATAAAAATCACAATTGCTTGGACAAATTCACCATTCAATTTCCCCAAAGCGGAAAATCACCAGGCCGTCTAACATGGCAGATTTTTCTGATTTATTGTAAGTAAAACAGCATTTTTGTTACTTTTATAAAATTTTACTTTTTAAAATTTAGCATTTAGATAATAACTTTTAATCTATTAAACTTTAAACTGAAGATGATATTTTATATATCATGCATAGTTTTCAAATTAAGAATTTACTAAATTGTTAGGTATTCATTAGGGATGTCAATAAATAATCAACTATTCAAATAGTCTTCGATACCATCGACGTTCGACTAATTTTTTTATATTCGAATAGTTGGTAAAAAAAAAAAATTACGCAAAACTGATTATTTACACACTTTTATTTAGAATTAAACTACCGTCGAAATTAAGGGGGACTTATTTTAATTGCGATATTTTAAGTGCATTTTATGCATATCAGTTTTACCCCATACAGTATAATTAGCAATTAAGATAAAATGTTGTATTTAGTGCAGTTTTTTCTAAATGTACTTGATATTCCGTCCTATGGGTAAGGTGGGTTTTTTTAAATGCCTTAATGTTGCATTTGTTAGAGTTTCGTGCAAGCATTTTAATTGTCATAACGGATGTTTTAAATTAACAACTTAATAAATTAGTTTCTCTTTGAAAACATTTATAACGTTAAAAATTAGATTCAATTTGCCTCAAAGTAGCTTGTATTAAGGGTATGTGACAGTTGGTTATTGATCACTAACTGTCATTTTGTTTATTATATAGTGATTCTCCAGACTTTGAAGATATATGGGAACAGCTAAATAAACAGACTCCTCCTTCGCCTAAGTATGGAACAACGGGGGGTTTTTTTAAAAGAAAGACTTATTATAAAGATATCTTTTTTATTTTTTACATATCTTCTTTTTTTAAATATTTTTTTAATTCAAAAGTTCTAAGTTTGTGTTAATTAATGCGTTTGAAATCATTGTATCTCTGTATTGAAAGTATAGTACATAACTCAAGTGTAGTTTGTATGCATCTTAATCTTTAATGGTAGGTTACTTATATGGTCAGTTTCTTCCAATTTTAACAAAAAAGCCTCCCTGTTCTTCTGAAACACCTTATGAAAGACTGAAGACATTGCAGCACCCTCCGTGCTAAAATCTTTGCTCTCGAGTAATAAACAACAAGCATCAACCCCGGCAGTTAAACAAGAGAATAACCAAAAGATGGATATAGTGACCCAAACCACACAAGACAAGGGAACTGTTAAAACAGAACTTCCTTTCAAAAGGTAAAGATATACACTAATTTTATTCAAATTTTATTTATACTTATTTGTAAGATAATACCAATATCCTTAGAAAAATTGGAAGTATCGTATTTTTTTATCTTTAGATACACATCCACTAGTACCACTAGTGTGTCAACGCCTAGTACTTGTACCTACTCGCCTCCTTTCGACGGGAACTGGCCTCCCGCAACAAATTCGACACCATTTTCAAATGTCGAGGATTCTATCCTGACAACCTTTAGGTAAAACAGTTGATATGACTATTGATGACTATTGTAAAGGATATAAAATATAATACTCTCTCTCTCCATCTCTCAGAGAAATAAAATAAATAAATGTATAATAATAATGAAATACTCTTCTTTTTATCTGATTACTAGTAATCACATTCAACATAAATTTGTAACTTTTTATAGGAGAAAGAACCCCCACAAATACGAAGCTTTAAATCAGAGGTTTGTCGAGCCCCGGGTAACCGCTTCGCGGGAATTTAAAGTCTTAAAGGTCCTTCAGAAACGCATATTCATGGATATGCAACAAAGTGAGATCATTGTCAATTATCTCACTGAAAAATACACAGATGAACCAGAAAACAAGCGAGTTAATTTTTCTACCATTCGATAAACCAATGATGTCTGTGAAATGAACAAAATAGTGATGGACTGTTGCGTTCAGTTTTCATTATGGAAAATTTGTTTTAAATATTGCTTGTGAAATGAACAAAACGATATTTACCTTTTTAATATACTAACATTATGGTCTTGGAAAAAGATATATCTTTGCCAAGTTCATAATATGTGCAAGTGACAAAATATGAGACAGTGGGAGATATCAATTTTAAATACGTTTTACCATATGTATGTATTAGAGCACTATTAAATATATATATATACAAAGTGAACGATTTTTTTGCCATTAGTTACATAATAAATATTGCTTTTATTGATGTTCCTGGGTCATAGTATAATCACAAACCCTAATTGGATTGTCTTAAAAACTAGATGAAAATAAAACGTACCTTCAGAAGGAGTAAAATCTTCTTCAGTTAATCTTCCATTAATTTTTCACTTGTATTACATCGTGGTGTATATATACCAAGAACTAAAATTCAACTACCTTAGGGTGAATTTTCTTTTTTATATACTCATAGTGAACCAATTCATTATCACTGTGACCTCAGACTTAATCTGACCTCAAAATATCCAGGTGACCTTAATCATGATATTGAGACCTCAGACTTAGAGTGACCTCAGAGTGTCCATATTATAGCTTCATTTTTATAATTGGGTGACCTCAGACTAAGGTCAATTATTAAGGTGACCTCCCTGTCCCATTTATCAAGGTGACCTGACCCTGTTTCATTTATCAAGGTGACCTCAAGGTCCTCAGAATTATCAAGGTAACCATACAAAGTCAAGGAGACCTTAGGCTAGTTGTCAAGGTTTATCAAGGGACATGGTTACCAAGGTGACCTCGAAAGGTGACCTGACCTGACCTCATTTATTAAGGTCGTCAATGACCCTTTGTGACCTGACCCTGACCTTATTTATCAAGGTGACCTGACCCTGACCTCATTTATCAACAAGGTGACCTCAAGGTGACCTCCTTTATCAACATAGTGACCTCAAGGTGACCTACATTAGTGACCCTATACAGACCTCAGACTACCCCCCTTACTACTTTAAACATGTTTGTTTGGCTTAAACTTTTACATATGTAGTAATGAATACGTGTATAAACAAATTATATCATCAACATTAGCCATGCATTTTTTTCATATGAAGTGTTTCGTTAACAAATCCGGATTTAAGCCTGAATCTGTTTTAAATTTAGTGTTCAAAAACATACGTCATATTTTACGTCACGGAGGCAGAAGATGAATCTGCAGGATGGATTTTAAGTTGTACTTTATAAGGTAAGAATGCGTGTTCATTTACCTATTTAAAATTATATATTGCAATAAGTCAATCTACGGGCTGTAGTTGTGTTCTTCTAGAAAATTCGGATTGAAAAACCATACTGTATAAAATAATGTAATGTCAACAACCGACGCGACGGTCATCATTGTTGTTAAACTTTTTAAAAACCAGCTCTATAATTGAACCTCTAAGGCTGTTGAAATTGTTTTAAAAATACAGTGAATAAATCAAACAGTAATTACCATGTTTACGAATGACAGAATGTAGAATATCTCAGAAAAGGTTAGGTCTGTAAATGTCTTCACACAAAGCTACAACTCAACAGCTTACTATCTATAGTTTATTTAGACCCTACAAGTTTAATGGTAAACAAGCATAAAAGATATATTAAAGTCAGACGCATTTAAAAACTTGGAAAGTGAAAGTAGCCCCCAAAACTAGAGCAAAGCTCATTGCAAAGCAACGAGTATGTCTTATATTGCTGTTTTAAATCAGTTGTTAATGAAAAAAGTCTTTACAATCCCACAGGGAAATTCCTAATGAATTATTTTGTGTCAACACAAATTGTACAATGATTTATATCTTTTCATTGAAATATTTATATCAATTCAATCCATTTTTCTTTTTAAGAAATCTTTATCAATATTCATTTGATAGTGTAATTTTTATTACATGCTAATTGAAAAAAGTGTTTTTATTTTAGGAATGCAGTGACTAGTGGACACATCACAGATGGCATTAAATAACACAGTGTCAGAGATTATGAAGAAATAAGTACATAATTATAAAAATTTCTTACATTTCTGCAAAACTGCAGCATGATGTATATTTTTTGAACTTGTAATATTATTGTAGTAAACTTAATTAGGTTCAATGAATATCAAATAATGAGTTACACTGTTTTACAGAGTATTATAATTTGTAGCAAATGGGTGTAGTAGTGCAGAGGTTTGTAAGATTTCTTGGATGCAGTCTGAAGACGATGAAGTGATGAAAGATCCAGGATCCAGATATTCGTCCTGAGCTCAAAGATATCTGCACTACATTTGCTATACAAGTTATGGTAATTAAATTTAAACATGGCTCTGACTGTATGATTGACGCTAATTATAAAATTTTATTAGTTCTAGTAATTTTTTGTAAGATTTTAAAATCTCACTCTGTAAAAATAACACAAATATATCAATGGTTTTCCACTTCTTAATTTGCAAAATTTTAAAAGGGCTGATGGTGGTTACTTGCATTAGTATTAATATTTTAGACAGAAGGTTAGACTTGACTTGTGAAATGATAAACAGCACATCGAAAAAGAAGTTGGACAAAAAGTGAGATTAATGCATGTATATAATTATTAATTTCTCTCTCTCTCTCTCTTTCCAGAACGTACAATGATGTAAGTATTCAACAAAATTTACTTGAGGAATAGAATGAAAAAACTTAACTCATGTTGTATTTGCAACTTGATCTTGATACTCTTCAAACTTTTATTTTAATAATGGAACAAACTTATAAACCATCTTAAAAAGTGTTACATGCTCTGTTTCTTTTTCAGAAACTATTAAAGCTGCAGTGAGTGAGAACCATTCACAGGAGAATGACAAACTTGTCTATATCACTGTCGTGTATCCGCGCCGGTAGTGACATGTTTGGATAACGTGAAAATGGCGTATCCATTGCAAAAACAATGAGTGTTGTGTCCTTTTTTCTATCGACAACGAGGTAAATATTAATTAAAATATCGTAATAGTCATTCATATTTTTCTGAAGGTTTTGCAGTTGAAAAAAATGTGCATTATTTTTGTTCATCGTTAATAAAAACGACTTATTTGTAGGAATATCAATCGTTATCGTGTCATTTTAACGCTAAAACCAAGAACTATTTCTAGATTACGTAGATAATATAACACATACTAAAAATCTGAAGCAGCCAAAATTAATTTAAAACATTACATTAACCTAATAAAATCAAACCAATGTCTTTTTAATACATCAATATGTATAAAAATAGCAATAACTTCATGCACCTGCTAAAGAAGTAGTACGGTTTGGATAAATAAATTATTCCGGTTTGGATGCTAAAATATAAATTGTGTAAATGGTACGGTTTGAATAATTTAAAGTTATAGCTATAGAATTTTTGATGTTTTAGACATAAAAAGAGCAGTTTACATTTTATCGGTGTGAAACCGAAGATACATCTTTTTTAAAAAATAGTGGACCATTCAATTATACAGCATGCAAAAGATGTATTTAAAGTCAGGTGAAAAGAACTTAATATACAGACGGTGAATTTTTCTTTCCTGTTCCTTTTATAAGCGTGATGAAACCAAAATACTTCAACATGTTCGAAGGGGACTAAAATTGGATGACTATAAGTTCATTTCTTTAGACAAGCATGTTTTTTCCTCTGATAAAATGGTATATTTAGTATATAGTTAATCAGAAATTGATTATTTAACGAATAAGGAATCAATCTTTGATCGAGTATCATGAGTTGATTATTTTGGTCGGGGTGTGGTCAAATCCAATAAAGCTCGAAACGAAATTATCACCTCACAATATCCAAAGAATGATTCCTTATTACTTATATTAATTCAATTCACAGCAATTGTACGATTAAATATTTGAATATTAATTAGCAAACGTCATTTGAATTTATTGGACTGAATATGAACAAATTGATACGTAGTGTTATCACATGAAAAACACTGAAAAATGTAAATATAGTTATATGAAGTTTTTTTTTACTAACATCTCAAAAGAATACTTTCTTTAATTTAAAAGAATAAATGAGTTAAAACTTGAGGAACATAAAAAAATGTAAAAAAAAGTTTTTCATCTTTAACCTGAAAAGCAATACATCATATTTATAAACACCTTAACAGACAACTACATGTATCTACTACTTTGATGGCAAGCGACTATATGGTGTGTTTTTTTAGCTATTCTAAAATGGTATAATCGTGAAGTAAGTTGAACGGAGAACATGCTTGGTAATACATGTAATACTATGAACGTGAGCCTCGTTTATATTCAATACAAAGCCTGTACATCGCTAAACGAAGAAAATTCTACGATTATTTCACTCCCAATGATATAATACAAAGTACCATAGATGTCTGCCAAGTCATATACCGTATAACGGGTATTTTCTGCGGCTTGAAATTTTTGCGGTTTAACCTCTAAAAAGTATCAAATTATATTCTGCGTTTTCAATTTCTGCGGCTACATTAGACCGCAAAAAAATACATATGTTTACCGAATTTGCCTTAGGGAACGTAAACTAGAGAACCAAACTTACACTATTGTAGCGTTTTTATTTCCGTATTAATACAAAATACTATTGTAAAATATTAGTATTCATACAAGCATGCAAATTTCTTTTTATAACTATCAAAATGACAAGATACAAACACTTCAGTAGCGTTCATTGCAGAAAAAAATTTAAAAGGAGATCAGTTTTATTCACAATGTAGCTTTACATATCTTAAAATCGACATTCTTACCCTGTTAACGGTGAATGAGAACTAACTCTCAAATGTTTTACAAGTCTACTAAATACTGCTTGTAAACTTTTCTCAATTCATTTTCATTTCAAACTCGACTAAACACACAGTCCTAACATCTGTTCAGCTATAAATGATATCGCACAGGTAACATGAGATAATGTGTGAAATATGACACAGAGCCCCTTAATAACGGACTGATCACGTTTGAAAATTATAGCTTGTATTTTAAATAGTGTCAAAATTAGTGATTTTTTTAAAAGAATATTTTGCGTTTTGAATTTTTGCGGATTTTTCTTATCCGCAAAATACCGCAGAAAATAAACAACCGCAGAAAATACCCGTTATACGGTATTTACTCTGTTGTTAAAAAAAGTTGGTCCAAAAAATTCAAATGATGACGAGACCTAAGTAAACATCGCCATTTTATATGTACATTTATTCAATCATAATTCTCACCAGAAAATCAAACGATAAATATGTATCTATGTATATCAAGACGTTTTGGTGACTCATGCGGGAAATGAAGGTTGCGTTACTGCAGAAAAAGTACAAAACCCGCGTTAGTATTTAACATGAAAGTATAATGATAAAAATGTCATAGTTAAAAAATTGCTAAAGCGCAGTTATTAGGCTGTTGCAAAACTAAAAAGTTGTTTTTTGGAACGTATCAATTTTTAATTAAAAATAATAGACAAGTATGATGTTTGGTAAGTTAAATACTCTGTATCAAAAGTGAATTCTTTTTCATTGTCATGAAACCCATACCAGGATACCAATAATTGAATATATCCACGTTATCACGGTTTGTTCTGTGCAGTGTATCTATATATTATATCGTTTCAATTTTAAAAGAGAATTTTTTTTTGTATCATTAGATGATTTTACAGACTTTAAACTTTTTAAAGTTGGTATAATTCAATTTCTGTATTTGACTGATCTCTTTTGATTTTTTTTTTACGTTTTCACGTTTATAGCGGATAACGTTATAGAATCATAAGTTAATTGAAACTGTCGTAAACACGTTTTTTTTTTTTGTGTCGGTAAAGATTTTGGTAAGGCTGAATCTTTCGAAATTAATATCAATGGAATGATTATACAACAGACTTAACATATCTGTAAAGCACTCTGTATGCAATTTTCCTAAGCCAATTGCAAGTTATTTGGAGCTTGTGTAAAACTGAAATTCAAATTACGGTATATTACGTTTTGTTGACTTAAATGCACAAGTCTTTAACGTGTATGTTTATTTTTTTAACATATATGTCTATTACATGACGATATATATAGTATTAAAAGCATGCTTTGCAGTGAGGGCATGTATATCGCACAGTAGCGATGCTTTATCCCCTTTGCGAGGGATAATTAAAAGAACTGGTTACACTCATATATTAACCACATCCAAACCGTATCAGATGCGTATCCAAACCGATCCTATTTTGAAAAACAAGGTCATCCAAACCTGTTCCGTTGTTCACAATTAATCGACATAAACTGCTTAATTACATAATTTTAACATAAACTTCGTAGAACTTTAAAGATTTGATATGCTTTTAAATATATCTGATGATCTTTTTAATGTAAAAGTAGACAATGTAAGCCTTAAATAACACGAAAACTTATCAAGAAGCAAACGAAGCCACCATTTTCACTTTATCCAAACACGTCACTACCGGCGCGGATACACGACAGTGTATATGATATTTGCAACAATAAAAATGATATGTATTTTTATCTCTGTTTTTTTTTTTTCATCAGATAGCTGGAGCTGCAAAATTAATGCAATTTTTAAAAGAATCGGTGTTGTAAAAACAGGATAATCAGTTGAAGAGGAAAATTCAGAAAGAGAATTTGTACCAACAATGAATTAAAAAATAAAAAAAAATATTTAAAGGCATATTTTCAAATATGCTTAAGACATATGTGATACATGTTGTGTAAACAAACACAAAGGATAAAGGAAATGAGTAAACACAAAAATGGAATTAAGATATGTTAAACATATCACTGGATGAAATATCTGGTTTCAGCGCTGCGGAAACCCTTTGGAAAGTCTGCGGAAACTTAAGGTTACTTTAAGTTTCCGACAGGTTTCAGCACGGAAACTTCAAGTTTCATTAAGTTTCCGCAGTGCTGAAACTTAGGCTGTCCATGAATCCAAATGGTTTCCGCAACGGAAACTTAATGAAACTTGAAGTTTCTGCATAGTTTCAATCTCCATATACGTTTGGGATACATATTGTTTACAAATGGTTTCCGCGACGGAAACTTACTGAAACTTGAAGTTTCTGCATAGTTTCAACCTCCATATACAATTGGGAAACATATTGTTTACAAAGGGTTTCCGCAACTGAAACTTACTGAAACTTTTTATATTTTTGCTTTCACAAAAGCTGAGCAAGGTTTCTACTTAATGTAAAAACAAAACAATTTCAAACAGTTCCAAATTTATTTTGTTCAAAAATCTGAAATTGTTTCCAATAATGAATAAAATACAGCGCTAGCCAAGATACAATAATGGAGAAACATCCATATGGCAATTCCCTTATTAGGGACTTTTATTTAAAAAATGATAAAATTGCACAAGAAAAAAAACTCCCATAGAAATCTTTACATTTGTATTTTTTTTTCATCTCGATTAAATGCCGATCAAATCTCCCTTTAAAAATGCAACAAAGATCTTACTTTTTTAAAAATATGAATGCAATTTACAAAATAACTGCACGTACATGAAAAAACAAAGAAAACTTCACTGTTACATGAACATGATACACTTGTCTCAATTTGTTTTGAACTACAATGAATATGTACACCATAAAATATTTTTGAAAAGTCTAAAGTATCCATCTTTAAAAAAAAAAAATACACTACAAAATAGTAGTTGACTATAGAGGTATGACCCAGATTTGATTTGAATATGTCAATAAATTCCAAAATGAGGTCAAAGTGACCCACTTACAAGTTGGGATAAACCTTTTCTTTGTTAGTAATATAATCTAATGTTTTACAATAGAACAAGATTTGATATCATTTTTTTGATAATCCATTAAGTCCGAAGTGAACTTTTTATTTCCACCCATGATGTACCAACTGATCAGATTTTAATATCATAAGCCTGTCAGTATTTAATAGATGACCCAGAGGGAGATATGAAAAGCTTGTTGGCCAATAAAAAGCTAACAATGGAGCAGTCTGTCAAATCATGTGCAAAAATATGATGTACACATTTAATTAATTATGCTGATTGCAACACACTTCATTCCTGATGAATATTCTTCTTTACACACGGTTTACCTTCCTACATTTCACTACTTTACCTACATTAATATTTTTAAATCCAAGACATGAAGTAAAATATACATTGTTTATATATGACAAGTATTACTACATGTACATGTACTTGCTTTTTATAGCATGAATGTATAAAATACAAAGTATCACACAGATCATTCACCTTACAATTCTCATCAGTACCAGCATTTTACTTATGATATAAAAGCTAATTCCAATTAAATATTAGTTACATAACACAGATTAAAATAAAACCCACATGGAAACAACTTTCCATCCAAGTACTTTTGTTATATAAAAATTGTAATACATGGGGTATATGTTGTCTTTATATTTTTTCATATGCGACATAATTGAATATTGTTTGGTGTATTTTATCATTTCTATGACCCATGCATTCATCTCCTAATGCAGTGTTTTTACATTTAAGATTGGTTTCTTAATTTTTCATATATTGCTGCAAATAAAAACTAAGTTATCAATAAATGTTAAAACAAAGAAAATGGGAAAAAAAGTAGTTAACACTTATCAACTTGGAGGTGTGAGGATATATGTTACATGGAGTCTAATATGTTAGGCAAGATTTGCAAATATAACAGATTATTTAAGAAAATGAAAATTAATATCTGCAAGGTCTAATCAATCATTTAATAAGTCAAAACCATGTGTTTTTTTAAGATTCTAGCTTACAGACAGACATTGTAATATACAGGTATTTGATCATATAAAAAAAGTACTTTTATAGTTAATAGGTTTTTTGAAATGAGAATACTTTACAGTTTAAAAGTCTTGTTCTGCAGAGGTTTAGTCGGGTCGTAGAGATGTGTCCATTCGAATCAATAAGGAGTGTCCTTGGCTGTTGTTGATGTAACCCGAGTCGTAGTTTATGGAAATAGGCCTTTTTGGGGGACTTTCGAGCATTGTCCAGACCGGTGAAGCACTCGTATGATCTCATCATCGCTACAGCAGACATAGTAGTTCTGGACAGTGGTAGCATTAAAATTCTTCTTCTTGCGATGAACTTGTTCCTTTCACTGGGCTGTACTTTATGTCTGTTCTATTTATCTTAAACATGAATAATAAAGTTTCATTTAGATTTTTAAACAATAAACATAAGTCATTCAGCCTAACATGTAATAAAAGCATTCTGAATAAAATTCTGAATACAGAAGCTACTATGCAGTTGCCAGTTGCTGTTTAAACTATGTCATATGATGACTACAGTAGTATCTGGTCTAAAATGTTTCATTTTATGTTTGAAGCTATGTAATTTCCATTTTGATTCAATTATTGTTTGTTGAACAATGGAAAAACTTATCAACAATAAGTGTGTTTCACCCCCCCCCCCCCCCCCCAATCAACCTCCTTTTCAAGAACTTAGACCTGGATTTCCCAAAAATTACTACAGTAAATTATCTAAGAACCAGTGTGCGCGGGAAAAAGAACGAGCTAAACCTACAGTTTATCAAACAAAATTTTTTGTCTACGTCCCATAATGCTCTCTAATGTTTTCACCCGTGGTGCTATGCCAAAAATGGCCGACTTTTAACTCGTAATTTACGGTGTCTTAAGGTTTGAAGACACGTTTAGAGTACCGCATATGCTTTGGCGAGACTCAAGAGATTTGTTACTTGCTTCCATACCTTTGTATTGAGTCGAGATACGTAAACAAAGACGAACAAAGTCATGAATGACGTCATAGTGCTCTCGCGCTACATTTCCCGCGGTAAATTCAGAGGTGGATCAAACATCTGTAAAGCGTGTACTAGCAATTTCAGTATAGACTGCGATGCCTCACTGACATATGATTTGTTTTCATTTATTTTTTTCAATATAGAGATTATATAAAAATATATATTCAGCAAGAGCCATACTTTACTGTCATATCGATCCATTTTAAGCTAATTGTGCATGCATGTACAGTAGGCAGGTAAGTACATGAGTATGGAGGAAATAAACAATAGGACATTTTAAACTAAATAAAAAGGAATAAAGAAAAAAAAATAAACAGTTAAAAAATATATGTAGATATTGCATAGTCAAATCAGTAAATTATTTTAAAGTGGGAAATTACATCCCTACAAACAGGGACCGCGGGCTCTCTCTCTCTCTCTCTCTCTCTCTCTCTCTCTCTCTCTCTCTCTCTCTCTCTCTCTCTCTCGGGAGAGGGGTAGGGGGATAGGGGGATGCGCTATTGTAGAGCAATACTCTCTCAAAAATTCTTTGACGTTCGTTGATACCTAAATAACACTAAGTTGACATTGAATGATGCAAGGTATGTGTAATTCCTGCTGCGCTTGCCAGAACGGTAGCACCGTAAAACATATTAAACATCCAACACATGAATAAGTTAATGGTGAAAATAATCAATTTCAAAACAATACCTTGCGTTCACATCGTCCAGCTGGTCAAAACATTCTCCCGAATCACCGAACAGAGGATGCAACTAATCACCGGAAACATTGACTTTGTATGCTGTCAATGCTGAAAAAGAAAAACGTGAAAGATTTCATTTTCCGGATTTAATTAATAAATTTCTTTCGTTACATTTAGAGTTTGTAAATTGTTTAATGTGCGAAAGATTCATTGTTCGTCTTGTTTACCAACCAAGCATTCATATATTAGGGACGTTTATATATTTATATATGTGTATACCCTGGATAATCTTGATTATCATGCATATAAAGTTGGTGAATGGTTAACTTGGTCAAAACGTATATTTAAAAGAGATACGGTAATAAAAATTAAAACGCCGAACCAAGTTTGAAAAAATGACGCCATCTTGATTTGATGGCGCGAGATCTCGTTTACAAATGATAGATAAATTAGAGCCTTAAAAATGTTATTGGGAGTATTTATATTGTGAATTAAGTTACCTTGACATGAGTTCTTCGTTCCTGCATTATCTCCTTGTTGTAGAGGCTATTAATGCTTCTCAATTCTCCATTTTACAACAGCACCTTCTTGTCCATTTTAATCTTCGCTCGGAATCATAAAGTGCGCCAATACCATGAATACTGACCAATCAGAACCCGCTAAATCTTGGACAAGTGCATCTTGGAATAGTTTAAAATGAATAATGTTTAATCAAAATTATCATTTTTTACCGAATAGTATACTTTTTACATGTATATTTATTTTAAATAAGAACTGTCGGAGTCAGTATTTCCTGGTTAAATACGACAAAGTATTGGCGTGTGTTTGTTACAATTGTATTTTTAACACGTGATTAACCAAAAAAAAAATGGCCGACCGTTTGTTTACAAATGTCTTATGAAATTAAACAAGTTTTAATGAGACATATGTATCAGATTTTGTCTTTAACTATATTTTATTTACATGCATGTACTGATGATTTTGCCAAACTAAATATGATAGAGCCATATATAGTTTACTGACAAGTTAGTCTTGACTTGTCCAATTTTCACCGCGATTCTAAGCACGGTCATATTCTTATTCAAAATATAGAGGTGTGAAAATATTATGTTCATCATAGAGCAGGTTCTGCATGAACACACAGAAATCACAAATATAATTAGATGCCGATCAATTAACGGGGTCCGGTTAACAGCGTTCACCCGTACGGTGAATTTACAACAACGATGAATTGATGGCAATTATTTTACGGTTACACATGTGCACTGATTGGTCATGCGATGAACAGTACGTTAAGAAAACTTATGAAATTAAAATTCAAACGCGTTAAACAAGCCGGGAAGTAAGACGTACACGTCGGACTGATATATAAACAAAATATAATTTTAATTATTTGGTATACTTTCTACATCAAATGTATACGAATGTATAATCAAATTTTAAAAATGGGATTAAAATCACGTGCACCACATGGCTAGTGCTGGATTTTAAACTGATTTTGTAATATAACGTATAACTTCAGTAAAATTATAAATAATGCTTATTATATCTTATAACAGAAACATGTGCATGTTTCATAAACATGTATCAATATCTGTGTTTACAGTACAGAAAGTAAATACAAAGTATAGAAATGCACGAATCACATAGGCGTCGAACCGGGGGGGGGGGGGGGGGGGGGGGGGCTTAGTGCAAAGTTAGACTTAATCAATAGGCATATAGCCCCCCCCCCCCCCCCACTTTTTCTCGCCGGAAATGTAATTGTTCCTAAATTTACCTTGAAAGATTGAGAAGTTGGAGTAATAGGCATACTAGCCCCCCCCCTC
The DNA here is from genome assembly GCF_025612915.1 of Magallana angulata. NCBI lineage: Eukaryota > Metazoa > Mollusca > Bivalvia > Ostreida > Ostreidae > Magallana > Magallana angulata. The sequence goes on along the minus strand of NC_069112.1, from coordinate 4,169,176 downwards.
CCCCCGACACGGATAAGGAATTTCATGATTTTGGGAAAGAAAATTTGGGTAGGGAAATTTATTTTCGGAAGTATATAGTATAGGTATACCCCCTGCCCCCCCCCCCCACCCCCCACGGATTAGGATTTTCATGATTTTGGGAATTAGGGTTTTTTCTCAATATTTCTGAGGATTAGTCTAGCCCACCACCCCCCCCCCCCCCCAACTTTCAATTTGCTTCCGACGCCAGTGAATCATGATACAGTCATACATGCAGTAAAGTCTGAAATGCATGTAAATAATTAAACAATTATTATATTAGACTCAAACTCCAAGTGGGTTTTACTTGTTATTATCAACTGTACAATTTTTAAAAAAAAATTCCTGTGTACATGTGTTGGCGTGGTATTAAAAAAGAAATGAATTAGCTCTAAACTTCAGGTTGTACGAATATTTGGTACGATTTGTAAAAATGTACAACGACTTTACCTTAATTTGTTTGCTTAATTAGTTACTGTACCTCAAGGTTCATTCAAATGATAACTAAATGATTTAAGAAGGAGTCTTACAAAATAGGTATATTAATTCATTTTACTAAATAATTATGATTTACTTATCAGTTTTACTAACTCAGGTACACACAAATTGAAAAAAAATTCCCGCCGGGCTCCAGTTATAAACTCACGCTTCGTACTGTGTATATGTTATGTAACAATCTTTTGTTCACTCCTGACAGAAAAAAACCTGCAATCCACACAGAATATACAGGAAAATCACAGAGGCTGTCACCTGGACAAAAAATGTATACACATGTATACACGTGCCCAAGTACCTAAGATTAATGATTTCATCATATGCATTAAACAAGATCAGACATCAGTTTTTCTTTTCAAATTCAATTAATTACTTAGTAAGGTTCTTAATCGCCTTATTTGCCACATTTGAAGATAGTTACATGTATACATATAGTTTCAGTCACGCTGAAACCTTACTATACATTTTAGTATGTACGGATTCATTATCATTAGGCTAGAATTAAACTTAAACCTGTTGAAAATAAATGATATCACTATTAAACTCAAATCAATTTTAGTAATAGTTTCAGCAATGCGTAAACCATTTGGAATCTTAACTTAAAGTTTCAGCATACTGAAACGTAGCGGAAATGTTCTGAAACTGATTGATATTTCTATAATAATTTACACAACTATTCACACGATTCAAATTTAGTTTCCGCATTGCGGAAACCATTTGGAATCTTAACTTAAAGTTTCAGCATACTGAAACCTAGCGGAAATGTTCTGAAACTGATTGATATTTCTATAATAATTTACACAACTATTCACACGATTCAAATTTAGTTTCCGCATTGCGGAAACCATCAGGAATCTTAGACTAAAGTTTCTGCTGACTGAAACCTAACGGATACTTGCTGAATCGATATAATGGTTTCCGCATTGCGGAAACTATACATGAAACTTCAACTTCAAGTTTCAGCAAGGTTTCCATATAGTTTCAGTTTTGCTGAAACTTGATTTTTCATCCAGTGTATGTCTAACATATATTTATAAACATATGGTAATCATATGGTTATCAAAAACATATGTTTAATATATGTTAAACATATGATGAACGTATGTTTATGAACATATGTTTAACATATGGTGCTCGTTTTTTTTATGACGAACATGTTTCAGAACATATGTTCAACATATGTTAAACATATGTTGAACATATGTTAAACATATGTTGAACATATGTTGCAATTTTACCTGTGTAACATAATACTAGACATCAAAAGACAATAGATGTACATATTGTTCAGATGAAGCACTCTGTGTCAATTATGCATTAAAGTTTAAATAGCAGTGCCTGACTTCATAGAGTGTACAAAATAAATTATGTTTATGTTCGTATAATCTACAATACATCTGATGGTAACAAACAGTCTTCTTCACCAAAATTAATAAGTAAATTCGATCAAATACATACATTGTTAAAGAAATGTTCTATTTTTTCCATCAGAAGAAAATCCGACCACGTCTCGATGTATTCATCGTACTTCAAGACGATTCCCGGGTATTTCGCCCCCTTTTCATTGTCAAATATCTGGATATATTTGACACCGTTTATATATTTGACAATCATCCTCTTCTGTCCTTGAATTCTAGTGCTGAGCTGCTGCAGCGTTCGATCCGATTTGGTTACATAGTGTATTTCTTTTCCCTCCATCGTTTTTTTTTTAAGTTTAACTTTAAAGTTAGTACTGTCGAAGATAGAATGTTATGAAATGAATGGGGTGAAATATGAAAATCTACCCTATTTATAGTGTCATACCATAAAATTATTGGTTCTAACGTTGGAATTATTGTCAAAATTTTATAATTGAATATTCTTGAAGTAGTATTCTAAATACTATTTACGATAAATAAAATCAACAATGAACGTACTGCACATCCGCTTTATGACATCGTGTCACATGTCATTTTCTTTAACTTCGAGCTTTGGGAAATCATCCCTTATTTACAAATCAAGTAGAATTTTTCTCTCCAGGACATCTGAAGTGACCATTAGTCATTAAAATAAACAAAGTTTTTAAAGTTTAGACATTTTCTATGGTGCTTTTACTGATTAGAGAGTTCCTTTTGTTTATCTGTAGATTATCATTTCCGGTCAAGCGATTGACACTAGCCTAGGTGAGGATAACAAGGCTAATAAGATTATTGGTCAAGCAACGACCTCCTAATTCATAAATTGAGGCTATTGGTCATTCTAAAACAGAAGAGATACAAAACTATAACATTGGCTTATTCTTAACCATTATCACCTAAAAAGGCAATACTTCATGTCTAGGAAGATTGGGGGAAGGAGACGGACGAAAATCCCTTCCCTAGTGGAGGAATGATTAATGTAGATGAGGAGATGGTCTACATATTTGTAGGCCATCCCCCATGCCATCAGCCTCCCCCACCTCAACCATCAGAGAAGGGAGAAAAATAGAAGAAAACCGAAAAACCAAAAAAAAAAAAACAACTTAAAAACTCTAAAATCAAAGGCCTGAAGGGCCACAATGGCGTCGAGTTAAAGTTAATTTGAAGAGTAAAAACCTAAATAACTTTTTAAACAAGTGAAAAGCTGTCAATGTGACAGCTAACCGGGTTTTCTTTTTATATGCGAACTGTATCCTTAATCCATGTCAACCCATATCCAGTGAAATAAAGTACCCCATATGCAATATTTTGCTAAAAAAGACTTAGTTCAAAAGCTGGTATTTTTTTCATAAATAATCAGAAATAAAAATCCTAGAAATATGCACACCTCTGATACATGTACAATAATCTGCATAGAACAATTTTTTATCTATAAAACTGTAGGAATAGTTATCCGTACAATGAGGTTACCCTATATGCAATATTTTGCTAAAAATTGATTAACTTCAAAAGCTGGTATTTTTTTCACAAATTATCAGTAATCAAAATCCTAGCAATATGCACACCTCTGATATATGTATAATTGATCTGCAAAAGAACAACTTCTTATCTTGAAAACTGTAAGAGGAGTTATCCGTACAATGAGGGTACGCTATATGCAATATTTTGCCAAAAAATGACTAAATTCAAAAGCTGGTATTTTTTCCATAAAATATCAGTAACCAAAATCCTAGAAATAAGCACACCTCTGATATATGTATAACTGATCTGCAAAAGAAAAATATCCTATCTTGAGAACTGTAGGAGGAGTTATCTGTACAATGAGGGTACCCTATATGCAATATTATGCCAAAAAATGACCAAGTTCAAAAGCTGGTATTTTTTTCATAAATTATCGAAAATCAAAATCCTAGAAATATGCATACCTCTGATATATGTATAATTGATCTGCAAAAGAACAACTTCCTATTTTGAAAACTGTAGGAGGACTTATCCGTACAATGAGGGTACCCTATATGCAATATTTTGCCAAAAAATGACCAAGTTCAAAAGCTGGTATTTTTTTCATAAATTATCCAAAATAAAAAAAAAAATAAAAAAAAAATACATGTCAACTTTTTAAAAAAATAGAAACTGTTATTTATCACATAACTAATTAAATTACAATTCATTACAAATTTGCTCACCTAATTTTTAAAACTTTTGAATTTCAATTGAAAATTTAAGTTTATAGAAATATCCTAGGAATTAAAATTTTTAAAGATTTTTTTTCTCTATTTATATGGAAATAAATATTAAAATTATGATTGTGTTTAATTCTATATATTGTATACTGCTGATAACCACTCTGTCTCTTATTATCAATTTCATCTAAAATTCACAAAGGTCCAAATGACACGGGTCGAAAAGATCAGGGGTAGATAAAAGAAAGCACCCATTCACGTTGTTTACAAAGTGAAAGTAGTTCACTAATTGGTTTAAAATAAATTTTGGTTGTAGATGTACTTATCGCTCGATTATGAAGTTTTGTTTCTACAAGATAAAACATTTGTGCATTGTCAATTTTCGATATGGATACAAAATAATCTATTTTGCAGGCTAGTACATTTCATAACCAAATTGAGTATGTAAGCCCATGGCTATCGCATACAGGTGTCTCGGTGCTAGTGTATTCATCCGCTGAAACCGAGACATATTGTTTTCAATAAAATGTGAACATTTTTAAAGACGGCAACCATTTCAAATCTGCAAACTTGTTTTGTTGACGTACAGTTCTGCTCGAAATTGAATTATGTCATCTATTTTTCTTCAAACACATACGAAAACTTTGCACTTATTTGAGTTGTTTGGCTCCTAAAAATGTAACTTCCGGACGTACGATCCCTACATGGCTTTCGAGCTTCGCTCGACGCCATAAAAATAAATAAAAAAAACAACTTTGCTTCGGCAAAGTTAAAATAAAAAATATAAGTCCCCCCCTTTCTCTCTCTCTCTATTAGATCTCTCTCTCTCCCTCTCTTGTCATACGTGTTTAAATATAAATATAAAAGCAATTTTATCAACATAGTAAGTTTTTATGAATTCGTCAAAATTACAATCAAAACTTATTAAAATTAGTAAAACGAAATTTTACAGAAGTCTCCGAATTATTTCATGCTCGAGTTAATCAGTAACCTTTAAATCTCATGACCATGGCGGGAGTATTAGCGTGGGTTTTGTTTTTAGCGTACACAGTAGTCGCAGATTTGAAATTAATCAACATGAATGTAAGGCATCAGGAACTATTATGTATTGTAACTGGAAGGGGGGGGGTTATGTTGTTATTTCCCTTATGCATCGTAAAATCCTGATTTTTGATTATTTGACGGCTGAGGCAACAGTCATTGTACCCGAGAAATTCCTTGGGACTTTAAGGAAAATAGAAGTTAAGCGTGGAGATGTCAAATGTTCAGCAATCAACACATCACCTGATGTACAGGTCTACATCAAAGACAGGAGTTGTGTAAGTACCATCGATGTTTTTTTTTTTTTTATATGCAATCATTTTTTTTTTGGGGGGGGGGGTGCTGACCACAACGCATAATGGTGGGAGGTCGCTTGTCCATCTATGCTTTAAAGATTTGTATGACTTTGACTTGTTTTATCAATTCTAAAAATGTGTTTCACCGATCGGTAAAAAGAAACATTTTGCAATGCTAATGGAGGAGCAACATTGCCACCCCTCTTTCAGTAGAAATTTACATAGAAAAGATCAAATGTTAGGGTCAATAAAAAAAATATTTATCACCCTTACCTCTTGTATATAGTTCAAAATATAAAAATAGACCAGTTTAACGCTTATTGTTGGGTACAAAATATGCTCTGATAAAATAATACAACTACTTTCTTAAAACTTTAAACAATGTTTTCAAATTATATACCTTGCGTTTTAGATAAAATTAAAATATATTTAATTCGTCGGACCACTTTATATTATAGGAGATGGACTTTTCCAGTGAGTCTTCCACATTGATACATTCAACAATGCCTGTGCATTCGATGAAGACCTCTGGCTCTCCCTCCTCAATGATGCACTCAACAATGCCTGCACATTCAAAGCAAACCTCTATTAAGCCAACAAGAACTACACAAGAACTCCCGGATCGCGTCAACGATCGAAAACTTTCCTTGCACGTGAATACTAAGTATTACAGTGTCTGTTATTTACTTGGAACTTATTCCATATTTGAGTAAGTAACATTTTTTATTCTTATTATCAACGTACTAATTTATTATTTTTAGTTTCGCCCTAATGAACAGTGGGAAAAGGTCTCAATCGTCAAGGAAATACCGTGTATAATGACTTAAGTCAGAATTCGAATTTTTAATTTTTTTCTTTTAAAACACGCGGATGAGCTCTCATTTGATTGATATTGATTTTATCTGTAATTTGACCTTGTAATTTGAATCGTGCTACACAAGTCTCTTGTATATTTATTTCAGTCTTATGGACCCAAAGTAAGTACTGTTTCTTTTGCCAACATATATTTAGATATATTTTTTTATAAACGCGTAAATGAGTTCTCTTTTTGACTGATATAATTTTTATCTGTAATTTTGAATCATGCTACAAAAGTCTCCTGTATGGAATCCGGATAGGGCCATGCAGTTCACTATCGCACCATCGAGGTTGGGGTCGATAGCGCGATAATGCGATGGCGATGGTGCGATAGCGCGAGGATGCGATGACGATGAAGCGATAGCACGATAGCGATAATGCGTTAACACGATGACGATGAAGCTATGCTCATTCGTGTCACCGCCATTGTATTATCGCATCATCGTCATCGTGCTATCGACTTTTTTGCGCATGCGCCATTCAGAAGACATGGCGTCTGGAAGTGAAGGTATGAATGGATTTATATATTTTATGAAATCGGCCTTATTTGGTTTCTTGATTCTCTATTTATAATTAGGTATTCGAGGCATGTCGTTCTTGTATATAAATATGTAGAAGAGTTGAACGTACCATAGTTTAATTAATATCATCACAATACAATTTAGAAGAAAACCGCATGATTCCTAAAAACGGGTGGATGTTATTCATATCAAGAAAATTAAAATTTTAACACAAAACAAAACAAATTAAAGTCTATATCAACCCATCTTTTTTGACTGGAGCTGAAACAATCCCTCCATTAGGGTTTCACAAAAAGCTTGAAATTAAATTTGTTGAAGACCCTGCTCTGTTACCAGTTGCACATACTTGCGATCTTTTTTTGGAAATATGCAGAGGAGAAACCCCTGAAGAATTTCACAGGAAAATGGAGTTGGCCATCACTTGAGGCGGGGAATTCCATCTTGCTTAAGAAAAGGAACTTTATTTAATGATATATATGTTTTTTGAAAGTTTTTATTCTTTTCTTTTTAAACTAAAAAAATGGCAGTGATAGTTTTATGAAAAAAGGTATTTCTTCAGACAAAGATGATATCAAGGGGCATTGATAATTGTTTGTAAATATTGATTTCTGGTGTATCTATGGTAGTAGCATACACTTGAACATTTTTAGAATGCTTGATTGTTGCATCTGTATGGCTTTCAAGTTTTTCTTGGGATAGTTTGCTATTTTTTAATCCTTATTTTGCAATTTCCATTAAAACATGTTCCATGAGTGAATATAGTTATCTAATGAATTCAGTAAAGTTTTCTGTCTGTAAATTTTAATTCAAACACTTTCTTTTAGCTGTACTGATGATAGGTATAACACATTAAATTAAAAAGTGGAACATTAGGTGATGGTGTATTCTCTGGGCTTGGTTTGGATTTTAGAGCTTTTCAACCAAGTAATTCAAAGCCGCGATGGCCTTTTCAATGGTCTGTGGAATCTAAAAGCAAATGATCGAAGTATGCTGCGTAGTCCTCACAACATCCTCTCGGACTTGGACTTGGACTTGGAAAAACATCATATCTGGTTTTCCTGGAATACTTCCGTCATCATCGTAGCGTCTTTGTGCTCTAATATAATGGTTATTCCATTCCATTCTTATTTGATCAAGTTCTTGCTGTATTATTCTCATAAAACAGAAACGACGGCATTCTCTGAATTGGTAAATAGAAAAAGTAATTTAAAAAAAAGTAGTGTAAATAAAATTTATGTTAAAAATATCTCTTAATAATTCTGTTGAAAAACCATCCTAATTATAAGTTGTTGGTTTACAAAATTGATCCGGTAACCTGCAGAAGTATTATATTAGGTTATAAAAATTTATTTCATAATGTTCAAAAATAAATATTTTGCATCTTACATGTGCTCGTTATTTGCCAATGTAAACATCCCTTGGTCTTCCATATCTTTGAACAAGTGTATCCAGAAGGGAATGCCCATCTCTCTCAGTGTTCTCCACCAGCGATATATCTATACTACTATATTAAAATAACACACTCGAATGTTTGGTCTTTAATACCGAGAAATCAGAAGAATATTGTCAAAAAGATTTGTTGTGATGAATTTGACTGTTATTTTCAAGGCAACTTCGTTAACTTTCTCCAAAATCGTTTCGGAGCGATTCTGCCATTTTCTGCTACATAACAGGTATAAGAGGCAGTTTATTAAAATAAATAGTGCCTGTTTGGGAGGATAACATTTGAAATTGACACCCCTCGAAAACTATTGTCAACCTCCGCTTCGCGTCGGTTGACAATGGTTTTCGAGGGGTGTCATTTTCAACTGTTACCCTCCCAAACAGGCACTATTTATATAGTGGTGAGGGCCTTTCCCGAGACACAGTTAGATTATTCAAACTAAGGAAAGTGTTGTGAAATTAATAGCATTATTGTAGGCTTATAGCTTTGTTATGTAAATGTCAATAATAAGGTGTGTCGATGTACCTATTTCGTAAATGTCCGATATCCAATGTCAACACGTGCACGCACGGGTCAAAGTCTAGTTCTCTTATAACAAGACCAGTTTGTTAAATACTGATGGCAATTTTTAAAAATATCCTAATCAATTGAGTTACACGAAATTAGTGGTAATTTCTTTTTAAACTGAGTATTTATCATTATCCTTTTAAAGATGTACTATTTGTCTCGTTTTTATAACCACACATAATTCTCTTTCATACAGTGCGGAATTAGAGACATCGGTTGAAAAGTAAGTAAATATTTACCAGAAATATTTCAGCTGCAGGGAAAAAAGACAACAATATTAAATAATAGTGTCTCTTTTTATTTATTTTCCAGCGTGCAAATTAATGAGGAATAACATTCAAAAGATGATGACAAAGAAAAGCTGGATGAGGAAAAGAGTAAGTTTTTTTTTAATTTATACATGGAAAATATTTAGTTGATTCTAAAAAAAATTGTACAGATATATCTGATTAATAAATATCATACATGCATTACTGTTATAACACTTTTTTTCCTTTACAGTGATCAGAAATTGAAGAAACAAGTGTGAAATTGAAGTGTGTAAATAAGAATAAAAATCAAAGGCCTGAAGGGCCATAATGGCTTACGGGTTTGATATGACTATATTTACACGGATCGAGTATGACTCCCTCTATTTCTTACGGAAACTTTAGTTTATTTATAGCTCTATAGAATGTAACTAGCTACATGTAATTCATAGATCTATAGAAACTCACAGGACCGATATCAACATGCTTCATTTGTTGATTGGTCGAACCTTAGTGACCGAAACAGACAGGATTGAAATCTAGACGCCTCTTTTATCAATTGGTTGAAACCACCATTGCTTTTATGAAAATCATAGAATGCATAAAATAATGATGATGTCTGACTCAAACTCCAATATGAGACAATTTGTTTCTTTCTTTTATCCAACGACTGAAGAACATTAACTGTAAATTCATTCAACTATATAGGACACAAAAACACTTAAAACCAACATGCTCTTAAATATCAGTATACCTTGTATTCCTACGCACTATGAACTTGCGCGAGAGTTCGTGCACGGTGCAACGTAACAGCGCCACAGCCAGCGCGAAATCACTGCACGTAAAAATAATATAACCAAATGATGAAATGTACTGCATGTTATGTACTATAATTAATGAATTCTCATGAAATCTACACCAACAAGTATTATACCATATTATTTGTATTTCATAAATGTATATTTATTCATATTTTTCTGGGTTTTTTCTTCTTTTTTAAGAGGCTGACCTTCACAAGCTTTTATAAGAAATATAGATTCACAAGGCAGTTCTAACACCTTCTGTTTTATTTTTTTCCCTTAGTACAGAGATAAACTCTTGCGGGCGGGGGGGGGGGCAAGAAACAGGCAGAACTATGCAATTACAGCAAACTTGTTTTGACACCAAATTTAATTAAAATTAATTACTGCACTATAACTTTGCAGTCAGTCTCTCTTCACATGACATGTGTACACAGTCATTTTCAGAGGCATACTATACGATGTCTCTATGTTATAGTAATGTGACATCGCTTCCGTATATGACTTGCAATCAAGCATAACTGTATATAATTTTCTTATTTGAGTACATTTGGTCTCAAGTTTCCAATATTTTTACGACAAATAAACAGTTCAATTGTAGCACAACCAAGGTAACTCCATCGAGGGAACATTGTGCTATTTTTAGATCTTGGAAAATCCACATTCGATAATGGCGGAGGTGTCGAAGAAGGAACATTATATTAAAACAAGTAGTAACTGCTCCTCTATTTATGCATTTATTACCGATTTATAATCCCAGTTTTAATATATCTCAATCATAAGTTCAGTTCTTTAACCGTTAAACACTTTCCCCCTTGCTGAGATCGATGTCGATCGAAGTTAGCGACGCTCTCTGCGGGTGCAAACGTTTTTATGAAGATTGAACGAAATAACGACAACTTTACATTTACTTATCACTGTTAGGATCTGAAATAATTGGGAAAAGATTTTTTGCTTATAATACATGTAAGTATGCATAGCGGAAAGCATGGCGGCACTGTGTGATGCTTGGCGGGGGCCTATACCTCTATGGTATGCAAAAACGGCCAAGGGAAAACACTGCAGTTAATATTCATTCGCGTTAGATTTCGAGTTTATTTAAATATTTAAAGTCAATTCATATTGGTTACAATAACATAAGTGATAATAACATAAGGAAAATATAATCTTGCTTAAAGATATTTATTATGAACAACAAACAGTTAACTTTGCAACATTCGAATAGAACTATTTTTTGTCGCGCATGTTCAGATAACTGAACTCTTTGCCGTAAAGATTATCCGGCAACTAGATGGCCGTAAGCCATAAAAAACACGAAACGAAACTTTAATGTTGTGATTTTTAAAAGTAATTCAAATGTGTGCGGTTAAACATGCCAATGTTTGGATGTTATGTGATTGATAGAAATCATGTGTATTTTTCTGGGGAAAAAATACGTAAATTGTTGTAATCAGTCATTTAACATCCCAACTTATTTTCATTCTGCAAAGTTTAGGTTTTATCACATTTTGGGTCTTATGCGATTTGCTTGCTAATTACCAACGCGTGACGTTAAAACCTGTCAATGTTTGGAGGTTATGTGATTGATAGAAATCATATGTATTTTTTAATTTAAAAAAATACATAAGGTGTCGTAATCTGTTATTTAACACCCGAACTTCGGTATATGTGTTTCCGATGGAGTGTAGGCTGTAACTTCGGTATGACCGTCCACTGGACATGAAATTTAATGAAGGGGACTGCTGCTTGACTTATCCGGGGATTTAAACTATGATTATCATTAAATCTACTTCAACATGTTATTTACTATTAATACAACTATATGACGCCCCTCATGTTCAACTCATTGCAGACATTTAAATTATGAGTATTTTAGCTCAGACCTGAAGGAATGTACAATATTTCCTAGCCAAGCTAAAACATTTGAGAGAAAGGAATGCGGTAAAGACTTAAGTACTTGCATGCCACACTTTTTCTATATCATTTTCATTTGAAATTTTAACGATGGAAGACGTTCACTGAGAGTAGTATATAGTATAGAAAATCGTTCTACCCCAAAATGATGAGCTGATGAGCAAGCTAAAAATAGACCCGATGAGTAACCCTGTGACTTTTTAAACTTTGCTAATAATTATATAACAATTAATCGTAAGTCGTATTATGTAAACCTTAAAATCTGTTGTGTAAATAAATACAAAGCTAGTGTGATGTAAATACGTCTCGGATATAAGTTGAAACCGGAGCACCTCTTTGGATTTGATTTTATTCAACATGAATATCGATAATCAATTATACCATATCGAAGATATTATGGTAGAAAGTGAAGTGCAGAAGTGTTTAACTCTAAATGAACTGATTCAATGGGCAGAGTCGAATAATTTTACTCAGCACCATGCAGTCAACAAGAAATTAGAAGAATTTCGGACAGAGTAAGTTATTTCATAATTATTAGTTTCGGTTTGAAAAATTAAACTACTATAGTAAATAGGTGTAAAAGAGAATACTGGATATATAATGATATCAACTTTTTATTAGGAATAATAGCGAAGAAGATAGCTCGGACGAGAGTTTGAGGCTCGATCTCTATGCGGAGAGTGGGGGAGTCCGATGATGATTTGTGTGTTACATCCGCACACCACAATCCCCATCAACTTTTGTTTTTGTCAAGAAAAGAAAAAGAGCGCCTGTGTGAATTATTAGATATCCCGCTCTGTGAGGAAACGGACTTTGATCAAATTCACAGTACACTGGAAGATGGGAATTGCTTATTCAGAGCAGTGTCCCATGCAATTAGCGATTCGGAAGAAAATCACCAGACTCTCAGAATGAAAACCATTAAACATGCTCAGAAAAATTCTGAAAAGTTTAGAGTCATTTTAAGAGAGGGTTACAGCTCAGTTAACGAGTATATAAAGATCACAAAAATGGACAAAATTGGTACATGGACAACAGAATTTGAGATGTTTGCCCTGTCCCATCTCCTGTCTTGCGATATTTATACTCGCATTAACGAGAATTCTCAATGGCTAAAATTTTCCGGGTATGTTATCGCACAAGACAAGTCACTTATTACAGGGAATATTTAGTTACAGCACCAGTACGAAAGACATTATAATATTTACAAAAAATTCTAAATACTATTGTCAAAACTAGCTGTTATATATAATAGGACATAGTTTATTAGAGTAGATCTTGTTCATTTATTTTTAAATCGTCAAAGACAAAAAACCTCGGCGAACGGGTATACACAGACTGCTCGGCGAACGGGTGTTACGCAACTTCGAATCTTACAGGATTGCGTAATCGCACGGGCACTATACACGGCCGTCTGGGATGTCGCGCATCCCCCCTTTTGAAGTTATGTGTGACCTTTTAAAATTTACTAATAATTATATAACGAATTATATAACAATTAAAAGTCGTATTATGTAAACCTTAAAATCTGTTGTGTAAATAAATACAAAGCTAGTGCGATGTAAATACGTCTCGGATATAAGTTGAAACCGGAGCACCTCTTTGGATTTGATTTTATTCAACATGAATATCGATCATCAATTATACCATATCGAAGATATTATGGTGAAGTGAAGTACAGAAGTGTTTAACTCTAAATGAACTGATTCAATGGGCAGAGTCGAATAATTATACTCGGCACCATGCACTCAACAAGAAATTAGAAGAATTTCGGACAGAGTAAGTTATTTCATAATTATTAGTTTTGGTTTGAAAAATTAAATAGTAAATAGGTGTAAAAGAGAATACTGGATATATAATGATATCAACTTTTTATTAGGAATAATAGCGAAGAAGATAGCTCGGACGAGAGTTTGAGGCTCGATCTCTATGCGGAGAGTGGGGAGTCCGATGATGATTTGTGTGTTACATCCGCACACCACAATCCCCATCAACCTGTGTTTTTGTCAAGAAAAGAAAAAGAGCGTTTGTGTGAATTATTAGATATCCCGCTCTGTGAGGAAACGGACTTTGATCAAATTCACAGTACACTGGAAGATGGGAATTGCTTATTCAGAGCAGTGTCCCATGCAATTAGCGATTCGGAAGAAAATCACCAGACTCTCAGAATGAAAACCATTAAACATGCTCAGAAAAATTCTGAAAAGTTTAGAGTCATTTTAAGAGAGGGTTACAGATCAGTTAACGAGTATATAAAGAACACGAAAATGGACAAAATTGGGACATGGACAACAGGATTTGAGATTTTTGCCCTGTCCCATCTCCTGTCTTGCGATATTTATACTCGCATTAACGAGAATTCTCAATGGCTAAAATTTTCCGGGTATGTTATTGGACAATACAAGTCACTTATTACAGGGAATATTTTGTTACAGCACCAGTACGAAAGACATTATAATGTTTACAAAAAATTCTAAATACTATTGTCAAAACTAGCTGTTTTATATAATAGGACATAGTTTATTAAAGTAGATCTTGTTCATTTATTTTTTTATTTTTTAATCGTCAAAGACAAAAAACCTCGGCGAACGGGTATACACAGACTGCTCGGCGAACGGGTATACACAGGGTGTTACGCAACTTCGAATCTTACAGGATTATACTTACCATTATTTTTTCACATGTAATAAATATAAAGATGCTAGAAATGTTCTATTTAATGACGTTTTTCAAATTGTAAATCTTAACATTGTCAATACTCATGTTTTACTTTGGGGTGACAGTTCAATAAGTGACAATGAAAACAAGCCTTTATTTATATTAGTTTATAATTATATCAAAAGTACTGAAAGATTTAACTGATCTTACTAGTACACCGTTGTTTATTATATACATGTTAATTGCATTTATGTATACGCCAATTCTATCCACTGACCTTTATCTATGTTGTGTACACATAAATATTGTATTATATTATTGTATTGGGAGAGGGCGGTCTAAGTTATAGAACTTGTGCCCAATCCCAATTGTATTTTGTACAATAAAAATATGTTCAAATCAAATCAATCTTGCAGGATTATGTAATCGCACGGGCACTATACACGGCCGTCTGGGATGTCGCGCATCCCCCCTTTTGAAGTTACCCACAGGCCGTTTCGCCGAGAATCCCTTCTCTTTGAAATGATGCCGTCTGCGGCGACAGACTGTCTAGCTGTCTAGAAGTACCCGGATTCTGACCACGCACTTGAAGCCCTGGTCACTTTTATTCTAGCTTCAGACAGAGAAAGATGATGTGGTTTTTGTTTTAGTTTTGAGTAGTAGTTTAGGTCAGCCGTGTAGGAGAGAAGGAGATGTTGTAACATGTTTTAGATTTGTTAGGAGGGAGTTTGAAGGTACCAGGATCATGAAAATTGCCGAGGTGAATGCCCCACGACTAGATCTGTCAGAGTTTGAAGATTTTGAACTACTACAGATAGTTAAGTCCAGGCTGTCATGCAACACCATAGAGAGAAAACAAAGGACACGAATCATTCTTGGCTCTAAAGAATGCTCACGTGTAAGTTATAATTATGCCTACATATTCACGTAGATAGTCAGTTAAAAATAAAAAGAAAGTGTTTGTTAACATTCATATTACTTCATTTATTTTAGGATGTAATTTCCGAGGAAACAACCAGCACTCTGACCAGCCTGACGAGAGATGTCTTATCGAACGGCACAGGTAAATAAAAAAAAAATTAGTACGCGTCTAAGAGACTTTGACAAGAATGGCATTTTGCTCGTGTTTAGTGGACCACATTATTACTTCTTTTGAAGACTGGATTAGCAGAGCTACTTCGACTCAGGTACCTGGACACGTATACTTTTAAAGCGCGATGGGTCATTTGTCATTGGTATTTACTGGATGAGTGAGCCGCAGCGGGGGGTGTATGTGTCAACAACAATAAAACATGAATATTCCTAGTTCGAGTTAACATTGTATACAGTTGATATAAAAAGATAACTTGTACCAATAATACTCTATTTAGATACCATATAAAGCTTCATTTTCATTTGCATGATTCATAAAGGAATTAATTGCAAGGGTAATTCAATAATTTCAATAGGTTCGCAGAATCTTAATTGTTTTATTAGAACAACTGTATGAAGTTTTAAAACTTTCTATGGTACGAGTTTACAAAGTCATTCGCCTATGCTTTAAGATAACTTGTACCTGATTTTTTTAAGCCTAGTACAATACCGGGATTAACGTTATTATTTAATGACGCCAGGTATTTTATTATCATACCATGGTCATCTTAACTACTCCTAACTCTCTTACACGAACGACAGAAGCGAGTTCAATTCTTGTCGGAAATGGCGAACGTAGTAATCACCAATCTATCTTTTGGCCATTGTGACACTGAACTGTTCAAAATTTGAAAGATTTGGTCTGTAGCTAAATTATGCATACATTGTGCAGGTCTAGGCAACCTCCGTTTTTGGAGGATAGATTTTATCCTCCAGAATTGGAGGATAGATGCTTGCGCCCCCTGGTGGATCTTTTCAGATGAAGGGCAAATAACTCTGTTTTTACAAAGGGACATGAACTATAATAAGTAGACAATTAAAAAACCACCTTATTTAGCTGTCAATAATTATATTTATTGATATATTTAATAAATATTAAAGTTTGAATTATTGCAGGGCTGATTTTAAAGAAAAATATTTTATGTGAAGACTCTCACATTTTTTTTTTAAATTCAGTTTAATTCCTATTTATAAATGGTATCATTTTGATTAATAAAATTTGACAATGTCT
This sequence comes from Magallana angulata, assembly GCF_025612915.1. Lineage (NCBI taxonomy): Eukaryota > Metazoa > Mollusca > Bivalvia > Ostreida > Ostreidae > Magallana > Magallana angulata. Next base: position 4,152,593 of record NC_069112.1, on the reverse strand, counting down.
TTTTGTGTGAACGGATTAATTTTACATTATACTAAATAACCTGTGTATTAATAAGAATAAGAGTTACAAAGCTCCTAAGGTATGCAAACATTTACTGTGTACATGTACAATATAGTAGATCAAGATATCCATTATGTGTCTTTAAACGTGAATTAATTCAATAATGTTTGAATCAGGAATAAACATCACCATTTTGTGATTTTTATGAAATGAAAAAGTTGTAAATAGTCTATGCCATTTGTAAAACTGAGCACAGGAAGTACATACTTTCGACGCATATTTTGAAAATACTATACATAGAATTTCAAATCGCCGCATACAATCATTAGATTAATTCCTTAACTTCAATTTCCATGTGGTATGGTGCTTGCATTTTCCCATTAAAGATATGCACGAAGCCAATGAAATATACCCATGCTATCCTCCAAAAATGGAGGATAATTTCACCCACAATTCAAAGCAACTTTCCATATATGGTAAAAATTGGCAGCCATCTTGAAATTGAGCTATCCTTCAAAAACGGAGGTTGCCTAGACCTGTTGTGAAGAGGTACAAAAGATTATGGACAGGATGAAAACCAGATAATTCGCTGAATTTTATATGATTAGAATTTGTTTAAAAAAAATGGTGAAATATAATGGAAGTAATGTTAGTTTTCTTTTCCTTGGATTGTGTGTGTTTTTAATGTGAAAAAAAATATATAAAAGTAATTTTTACGAGTTGATGTATATCAACTCAGTATAGTCACTGCAAAGGGGTTTCCCATCACTGGGTTAAATCACATTTTCGTATTGATGGTCAAACTAATACATCAATTATCAAAATGCAGTGATATGAATCATGAAAGAATGACTTCTTTTATCGGAGGTAAAATTTGTTATCAACGTATTTTAATCAACAGAAAATCATGAATTTCTTTTTGTTAATTGATATCAATCCGCACAAGAATATAGGCTCAAGGAAAATCTTCTGACACATTCTAAATACCATGGATACATTATTGTTGCCATCAATAAATTGTATAAAACATATCACGTATGTTTCTTCATAACCAAGAACATTTTTAGTTTAAGAATCACCAAAAATAAAACAAAGAATTGGTTCACATATAAAATTGTTGTACTTGCAATCATTGTGAATAAATCATATTAATCGATAAACGATTCGCTTAGCGAATCCACCTGTAGATCACGAATAAGAGAAGCACCCTCATGGAAGGAGACATCAGCAAGCTCTGAAAAGAAGTGAGCAGCAGACAATGCATCTTCCTCCATCAATAGCGAATCCTCGCAGTGGAAGGAACTTTCAACAATGTCATCAAAGTCCATACTCTCTGTCATCCTACAGGGCGGTGTTGAGGCTCTGTTCAATAATTCGTCGGCCGTAGCAGGTGGTACCTGTGTCCATTCCATGTCTTGCATGTCTCGAAACAGAGCCTGTTCACAAACCCCAGAGCTGCAATGTATCGTTTATAATTTTTATTCATAGAAACGGTTATATTTGATTTTTATGAAATACCAAACAATTATTAATATTATTTTACAGCATTATCATCAATAAAAAAAATACCTTCAATTAGAAAAAAAAGACACCCCCTCCAAAAAAAAATTATTATCTTTCTTATCAATTTGGACATACTTTTAAATTAAAAAAAAACCTCCTGTATTATTTTATTTGAAATAAATAACATATTTTTAAACATTTTTTTTTTATTTATTTAAATCCTTAACAATCTACCAAAGATTTGCCTTTTCCTTTTTTTTCCATTGAGTTTTATCATAAACTGATCACCGTACAAATTACTTTATCTCGCAAAACAACTACATTCAGATTTTAATAAATTTTGTCAAATATGGGTCACCATAAAATTACTATTTGTTTAAAACACATTTTATCTATAATGGACAGCCATACATGAGGTCATCATATAATTACTATCATATTTTAACACATTTTATCTATAATGGACAGCGATACATGAGGTCATCATATAATTACTATCATATTTTAACACATTTTATCTATAATGGACAGCCATACATGAGGTTATCATATAATTACTATCATATTTTAACACATTTTATCTATAATGGACAGCCATACATGAGGTCATTCGATATTCGTACTGTTTTATTGCAATGTATCTCGTAGGTTTTATCATACATAGTTCGTTTTAAATTACAGGGAAGGCAAATATGACATAATTTTTTTTCTTAATTTTTTTAAAAGAAAAAATAAGCATTTATCTTATCTAATTTTATAAAATAAGATATTTCTCTTTCTTATTAAACGGAACATATACCTTCAATTGTTGAGGGGAAAATACATCACTGTATATGTCCAGATAGATTTTCGCGATAGAATGTACATTGTACTTTCTCATCAAAGCAAACTCGTAAACGTGAGAAAAAGTTAATCATGTTGTTGGATTGCCCCCCTTTAACTGTTGTCATGTTGTAAATTTTGAATTTACTGGGTGGGTTTAAATACAAAATTTACAACCTGAGAAAGAGATTGGTAGCACTATTTTCCCTAAAACTCTAAGTTTCTGACCGGATACACCTTTGATAAATGAAAAATCAGGTGACTCTAACTTAGAATTGGCAAGATCTGTTTTGCTTAAAAATGACTGGCTGACACATGAAATGCTTGCCCCTGTATCAATTAAAGCAAAAGTTTTGGTTTTTCTAATTGAAATTTGCATTGTATTTTTCTCAATCTGTTGAGTAAAATTGACAGAAGCACAATCAATTTTGTCAATAGTTTTAGCACCTTTCTCTTGAGTTTCATCCGGTTTATCACTTTGATGAATGTTGTTTGTTTTACCAATGTGCCCACTCTTGGAAGAACCTCGAGTAGGCTCGAATCCCTATTGTTCTAAACCTAAGGCTTTTTCCAACAAATAATCTTTACAAACACGTTTAAAATGACCTTTGTTGCCGCAATAGTAACATTTTTCATCCTTAGCTCTACAATGTGATTTAGAAAGACATGAACTCACCACATTTGAAACACACTCTCTTTCCTCTCATGCTCTCCTGTCTTGACGATTGTTGATGATGTTGCTGATGTTGTTGATTCTGCTGATGTTGTTGACGCTGCTGATACTGATGAAGGGGTGGGCGGTTGGGTGGACGGTTGGTGGGGTCTGACTCCATCGCCGACATTGGTGCCATGAGCTGTTGCATCGAAGAGACCGCTGCATTGACGGAGGCCTGAATAGTTGCTGTTATGTCGTCTCCTATGGGGTTGGACATGTTGAGTCCCCGCTCCACCAGCTTGGCCTCCTGTCGTAGATCTTCCATGGTCCTCGGTTTTCTCATGTATACATGGCCCCTGATGTTTTGCCGGAGCCCTTTGACTGCTTTTTTGGTCAGTTCAACTTCAGTGATGTTGAGGTCAGAAGCTGCCTGTTGTAGCCTGAAGAGAAAGGAATCAATATCCTCTTCCTGACCTTGTTTGATGTCATCCAGATCTAGGTCCTCGTCATTCTTCCTGAATCTGGAGAAGAAGGCCAGTTTAAATTGGGATAGGGAGCTCCTAGCGTTGGCTTCAAGTTGGTAAAACCAATGTTTTACCGGCTCTGTGAAGTAGAATGGTAATATGTTAATAGCTTGGTCGTCTATTAGCTGATATAGCTGAACATACGACAGGAAGTTCAGCCACCACTGGACAACGGATGACAGTCCATTGTACGGTGCCAGATGGACTGTCACTCGTGGAGGTACTGGAGGACGTCCAGCTGCAGGGATCCCAGATGTAGCCGGAGGAGCCGGAGCCCTTGGTGCTGGTGGCCTTAGAGTTGGAGTGCCTGGCATGGGTCTAGATGGCTGGGTCCTCTGGGGTGAAGTTGATAGCTGTGGCATCCTCTGTTGTGATGGTAACTGAGGCGGTGGCTGCGTCCTCTGTGGTGATGGAGACTGAGGAGGTGCTGTAGCTGTGTTTACAGCCGCTGCTTCCATCGCTCTGGTCTGCACTCCTTCTGGTGCCTGGTTTTGAGGTTTCATTCTAGGATCTGTCGGTTTCTCCACTAGTAACGTTGCCTCTCTTCTTCTCTTAGATTATGGGGAATTAGCCTATATTAGTGCAAGAGGACTTAAAGTCTTGGTGCACTTAATGGAAAAAGAAGACAAAAGTCAAAATTAGTTGACGATACTTATATTATTGGAACCCGCAATGGAATCAATTATACAAATGTTATGACAGAATATTATTACATAACATTATATAACAAACTTTGATATGAGAACATCACATAAGACAATTATGAATAACTTTGTTTTCGTGTCTGAACATCATGAAAAATAGCAACAAAATGTCGCTGTGGTTTTCAAAAAGAATGTTATAAAAGAACTTCATTTCATCGAGTAACCTTTAAAAACTACTAAACTGCTACGTAAAGAAACAATGTGATTAATATATAAAAACCTTGAAGAAAATGTTTACTACCCGTTTCCGGTCATGGCTGTGAACAAACATGTTAAACTTGCATTGATCCCAACTAATCCACTCATTAAAATTTAGAAAGTTTAGAAATAAAAGCTTTACAACCGCGATTTCTTTAGTTTTGCCGAACATTCTAAAGTGAAAGTAAACAAATAACTTTACTAACTTCCGAGACTAAAGAGTTAAACCATTGAGAGTGCGCTAAATTTAAAAAGCAATAAAACACTAATTAGTTGGAAATCAAACGCATAAACCAACTCTAATATCTAAGTACATAAAAACCTAAAACTACATATCAATAAAGTAAAATGCTTGAATTAAAGCGTGTCTTTAAGAAAAGCAAATAAAAATAAGAACTTAAAAGTAAGTTAATAAAAATAAAAGAAAAATAGTTTAAATTATGAAAATCTTTGCTATAAAGACACTTTTTAAGACAAATCAAATTTTAGAAAGTAAACTAAAAACATACCTTAATGGAAAAAGAAGACAAAAGTCAAAATTAGTTGACGATTCTTATATTATTGGAACCCGCAATGGAATGATAAAATGCGGTCCCACGCGCTATACTAATTTCGACTCCTTGGGTATATATCCAATCAAATTATTTAATTATTACCACGTGACTAAATGATTCCGTGACTTTGTCCGAAAAAAGCAATTAGAAATTACGTAATGAGAGTGGTCTAAAAAGGAAGACCGTGTAGCTCACGGCTAAATAATTATACCCAGGTATCACCTCAATAATCCCCTAAATAAACAGTTGCGCGACTAAATTAATTGATCAAAGGGTACAAAATGGACATGCTGGATTACTCAAATAGTGTCATCCTTTGTTGAGCTAAAAAGTGACAAATTTCCGTTTAGCTTATGAAAAGAAATCAAATTTACATAGTATAGAGAAGAATTTATGCCAAATAAACTGTTTTACTATCAGATTAACTGGTTAATTAATCTGCACCTAACTTACATAAGAAAAATTCCTTACAATGATCTAAAGAAGTACTCAAAGAAAAATATATCTTTTCTACCCAAGTTATGTCTTCCATGAAAAATCTACTTTCCATAAAAATTATTATATAACTTACTAATATCGTATGATTTGAATGATTTAACTAATCAATATCAAATAGAATGTATAATCTAGTTATGAAAATTGACGTTGAACCTTACAGAAAAATTTTGAATTTACTGGGTGGGTGTAAATACAAAATTTACAACATGACACTGTTATGTGTCTAAATTTTCAATCAGTTATAAAGGTTAAACGTTTTCATGGATTGTCTTCCTTTAACTGTTACAGATTTTAAACATCGTGCTGTGTACACCTGAGCATTTATAAATACGGACATATATATTCAATCTTACCTTGTGGAATTTGATATATTATTATTGATAATCCGTTCGTGGTCTTTCTCATGTTCGGACATGCTATCATAATCGATAAACATCAATTCACAATAACCACATTGATACATGATGATTTTTATTCTTTGAATGTGTACTAAGGCACGTCAGTCTCCTCTGAGGACTTAGAACATACAATACATCAAATGTATTCTACCATTATTTTATTTCTTAAAAGTTTTCCCCCTTCTCGAATTCCCGTTGGATGATGCTGTTCAAGCGTAAACAACATGACAGGACCCTGAAAAACTCAAGGGGAGGGATAATCAACTTACCGACAGAACGTTCCCTTTAACAGTATCAGAGAAAGCAATAATTCAGAGAAAAACAATGATTCCAGATCTATGAGATTAAACGCTATAATATTGAACCCTAAGAAATACATTGCACATAAAAACCTTCATACGATGATTTCATATTACTTACAATCTTTTTCGGGGCTAAGTTCGGTTAGCGGTGATTTTTATTTTTACCTCTGGTGTTGCTTTACTACTATATACCCCAATGTTGTTTGTTTACATTAAATAACGTTATAAATGTGAAATTATTGAATAAAATTATTTCCTTAAAATATACACTATGCTTAGAGATAAGAAGAAATCTTGAACGGAAAAAACATATTTATACTTTTCATTATTTATATTTGCGACTGTATGACACCTTTTAAGAATTGAGAAAAATCACCATCCTGACCTGTGTATCTCGGTAATCAACTGACCGATAGAACGGTTCCTTTAACAGTATCAGAGAAAGCAATAATTCGTGAACTATTAAATTAAGCGGTATAATGATGAATCCTTAGAAAAATACTACAGGGATAAACCGTCATACGATGTTGTATACACCCTTTTAAAACAACTACAAATGTTCGGTTGTTTAAATGAGAGATCAGAACTTATATTTTTTTTTCTGTATTTTGAACATAAAAAATAATATGTCCTGATGTAAATTTTGCATTTATTTTTACAACCATCCGATAAGTAAAAAAAATTACAAATAATATGAATCACTTAACCTCTAGATATCGGCATTTAACATCTGATTTAACGTCACGCATATGTACCGGTATTACACAAAATTCGTAATAGAACCAAAGTGCAATCAACCATAATCTTTAACAAAAAGAGACAGCCCTCTCTTTATAATCCCATAAACAGGACTCACATAGCAAAGTTCGGATGTTACAAATGACTGATAACGACATCTTATATATTTTTAAATGAAACAATACACATGATTTCTATCAATCACATAACCTCCAAACATTGGCATGTTAAAGTCATATAAGTGTATCATCTTTGAAATAAACACAACATTACACATTTTCTCATTTTAATTTTTTTTATTTGTTAAAAAGAAAATTCCAAGTTTAATTTTCTTTTTTCTGGTCACTGTAAAGAAAAGAATATTAGAATGAAGAAAAACACTTGCGTGATATTTAAGGAATGAATTCAATATTTATTTGTTTTATACGATATAAAATGGTTTGGGACAGTTTACGCTTTATAAACCGCGAAGCGGTTTATAAAAAAGCGTAAACTGTTCCAAACCATTTTATATCGTATAAAATTAATAAATATTGAATTCATTGCTTATAATTTAATTTTTTTACTCTTCATTGTACACAAAAAAGGTCATTTGACCTTTAAAATGACATAAAATTGTACAAAATTCAAACGTAACGTCAGGCGTATTGATACGTTTTTGACGTTAGTCTTACTATGACGTAGGCAACATTCTTTATACGATATAAAACAAATTTTTTAGCCAATCAGAAAGCGCGTTACAACCAGAATTAAATTATTTATTGATCAAGAAGATCAGACTAGTTAAGTCAATTTGAAAATCAACTTAATATTTCCATGTTATAAATAATTGTTAATTGATAAAATTACTTACACAGTCTCCTCTTCAACTTGGCTGTCGTCTTTTATTTCGACGCTGAAATAAACAGACCCTTCAATTTCTGCAATTCTGTTTACTAATTATTTGTTTTTAACAGTTGAAATATTTACCAAAAATATACTTACATTTCCTCTTTCTCCTCTTCCTCAAATGTACTCAAAGAGAGACATGATCGGTTAAAAAAATGAGACAATCTTAATAAAAATATATTTAAAAAAAAGATAATAATAAGTATTAAACTTTAAATAAAAAAACCTTTCCTCCATCCAGCTGTTTTTAAACACTTCCTCCAAATTGATGGGGGATCTTTCATAAAGAAAAGGACGATGACTTAACAACAGGATTATATTTTAATTATAAATTGAACGTAAATAAACTATTTTCTACTTACTCTTCGATGACTATTACTCTACGTCCGCTGAAATCAGATGATTTGTTTTTATTTTAGATAGGTGCAATTAAAAACAATGATTTCATAATCAAGCTTGGGGGCTTTTTATTTTTTTTTAGTTTTTACAAATACTAACTTTCTTAAAGGGGCATTTGGCGGCACCCTGTTGGGAAAAAAGTTTCCGGTGTAAAATAAATTTCAAAAACTAATTAAGAGCTTGAAATCTAGTGATTTTTTCTTTCATATTAAAAAACTTCCATCTGAGCGATATACTAACCCTGCTCCCGAAGCTAACTCCGGGTTCCTAAACGGAGTCGAGGTTACTCTAAGGGGAGAAATACCAAATAAAAATACACACAATGCTACAGAGTGAATTTTGTTTTCAATTAAATAAAATTGATGACTTTATATTAGAAATAGTACTTACTCTGGGGGAGCTTTGCTGAAAGAAATCAAGCGACTTTTGTACCATGATTTAAATCCGAAAATCAAATAGTAATAATAAAAATATTAATCAAATAGAGACATTTCTGTCTTTTATAAGAATTATTTTAAAAAATAAAAATAAAAAAAACATTCAAAATAATAGAATAGTGACTTTACCTGCTCGTTCGTTTCCCATACACAACAGCAAAACTAAAAAAAATATTGAATAGGTACGTTGAAAATAAAAATATTACTTACCCTAATGCGGAATAAAATTTCAAGTTAAAAAAAAAGGTCACTAAAACACTCACGGACATGGAAGATTTTCGATTTTCTTTCTGACTTCTTCCAAGTCGCTTAATATTTCACGTGTCTCCTGACACATACAGCTGATAAAATAAAATATTAGCGATATCAAAAAATATATAAAGGAAAGCAAAGTGGTATCAAACAATTATAAAATCTTTATATTCACCTACCGGTCCATTTTTGGGGTTAGAAATGGGAAGATTTAGGGTGTGTTTTCTCTCTTTATTTCTAAAATCATGTGATATCAGTACTTCATTTAAATAATAAAAAAAAAGAAACAGGTTCTCAACTGTAGCAATTTAACTAATAATGAGAAAATCCAGGGCGTTATCTCTTTTCATAGTTAGAGAAAATAGTGATACAGGTACTTCTTTAAAATAGTAAAACCGGTTGGTATTTGTAACTAACAATAGTTAACTTGAAAAAAAAAACCGTACATCTTATCGTTTTTACAGGGTAGAGGAGAAAAGCGAAATTCTGTCAGTCAAATTAATCTGTACGATGTACTTAAACAAGACTATAAAACATGACATCTGGTGATGAAAAATTCCACAGAAATCATTTCAATGACAATTGTATGTTCACCATCTGTTACGAGTAATGACAGAATGTAGAAAATTTCACAGATAATTTTATTATGCTCAGAAAGCGACGAAGGGGAGTGGGGGGGGGGGGGTGACTTTTCCATCAGGGTCATGTATCTGTGTAAATTGAAGATAAAATGTGGGACAGGGGTCATATATTCACTAATCTTAACTGTATCCAACGTGTTATGACTCTGGTCAGTGAAAAGTTTTTAACGATAGAAAAACTAAAAGTGTTGATCTTTTTTGTTGTTGTTATATACTCGGAGTACAGTTGTGAGGAGTGCAACTATATGTTTAGTAACTATGCGTCCTGTACAGGGGAATCAGTCTGTGTGTACGGAGCCGAGTATGTACGAGTGGAATGCTGGTTACGAAACATCAGATCCGATACATTTATAAAACAGTTGTTAGTGAGAGGGAATTGCGGTGCTGCATCACGATTTAAACAGTTATGTAGTCAAGATGTAGGATTTATCGAAATGATGAATTCCAACGACACTTTCCCCTGTGCAGGTAATCCCCCACCCCTTTCCTCTTATTTTCTTGATTCTCGCAAAAAGTTACATAATCCACTCCGATGGCGAGTTCATTTAAGAGCCACAGCTGCAGTCCACGGCTATGATTCGTGGGAAAGTTGGACCAAGGTTCGATCAAATTTAGTCAGGGTTTAAAGGTTCAGCTTCGTTTTGGTCTGATCATGTGTGAAGAAAGGTTTAATGACGGTCTTAGAGTGTGGTACATAGTTTCATTTCTAAAACACTGTGATTTTTCTGAAATATACACTGGATAAAACCGATTTGATAATGGCATGTGTTAGATCATATGGATTTATGTGATTTATAAAACTGTGTTTTTTATTTCAGAAACGTCCACAACTATCAACAGCATGGAGTCAACTAGTGAGTTAAACTCTATGACAAATATATCAGATCTGTAGATGTTTTACTTTAAGGAAAACTGCGCAAATGATAATCTTTTTATTCTATTTTACATATATCTACAGGTCTGATGTTCTCTGATTTTTTTTCATGTTATTGGTTCGTTGTTACAACTTATACGTTTTTATTTTTACAATTAACATCTTGTTATCTCTTTTGTTCCATATTCATTGTTCTCTTTTTTCGTGGTTATATATTGTTCTGCAGATGATAAATTCTCCAAGATGGCAGTTACCACTACGCCCGTGCTCTCTCCGTCTTCCGTAACCCGCGGACATACTCCCCATGACATCAGTACACACGGAGACCCGACTTTCCCTATCACGACCCCGGTATCTATAAATAACGCGTCAACTAGCATTACAGACTCATCCGCCACCCTTATTAGGACGCGTGCGACCTCTACTTTGACCTCCACCGTTTCCGAAGGACATATGATTTCACGCATCACGCCCCTCAATGTTACACCCACATCACTGATTTCGGAAAATGTATCCTCAACGACGAATACAGACAAAAGTTTTGACAAGGGTATCGGGGATTAACTTGATTATTTATTTATTTTAATTGTTATGCCTTTACTCTTTATCATGAGTGTGTTAGTTTTAAGATTGAAACGTGGAAAAAATGTTAATATTGTAGATATATCGCTTGAAATGAAAAATATGGATGAAATTGAAGAATAAACAGTATTATATGAATTAAATACTAATAAATAAAAAATAAATAAAAAAATTAGGTAAGTATAAAGGATTGATATTTACATGTTAAGTGACCCGAAAAAACGTGCACGGGATGATACTATCATATCTTTGTGATCTCTGATGAAATGTTGATTAATACTTTTCTTTACTACCACTTGTTTTGCTTAAGCATGAATTGAAACTCAGATAGCATGTATTTCCCTTTAAAGGTTTCATAAAAACAGGTTCAAAACTCAGTTGACCATTTTATTCTTTTATGCGCCTGTTGACAACCCTACCTCACACAGGTTCCCCACGGGCTCCTAAACGATTTAACTACTTCAACATCCCGGTCGAGCACTTTGATACGGACAGCGGTGCACAAAACCACGGTGGGCCCTGAAAAGGGTATTGCAATTGAAACAGATTATTTATTTATCACTATTCTATTTAAAAGGATTTAAGATTAAAACGGAGGGGGGGAAATGAAATCCGAATCAATTAATATGAATATTGTAATTGATGGTAAAGAAATATTATGAGAAACAAAAAATGTAATTAAAAAAAATTACATATGTTTAATCAGATTTGTTGCATGGTCACAAGGTCGTCGAGGTGGTCGGACGTGTTTTGAGTAGCTCCCGGGTCGGAGCTAGTTTACCTTTCCTGTCGGCTGTGGAGTTTTATTTTCCATATCTACATTCCTCTTAAGTGAGTATTATTGATTTGGCTGGTGCTAACATTGATATTTAAGTGTAATGGGGCAACATAAACACAAAAAAAGGAAAAGAAAAAGCAAAACTTCCGACAGTAGTGAGAATGGCGGCAGTGAGCAATGTTCACAGGTGCCCGATCAGGAAAGCCATGACTCGTCTATGTTAAGCAGCATCATCAGTGTGGCCAGCAACGTTCTTTACGGGACACCGATACTTACTAAACCAAACGTAGCCAATAAAACGGATCACCTGGGACCCACCACCTCGACACCAAAGACTCAAGCGGCTACAAAACCTAGTGGGGATATTATTTCTCAGTTAAATGAACAGAATGATAAACTCGATAAGATTATGCAAAAGTTAGTTAAATTAGATCAAATCGATCATATTGAAGAAAAACTGGAAAAAGTGAGTGAGACTGTTGCAAAGTTCAATAACAGGATCAGTGATGTTGAAAGAAAGCTAACGGAAAACTCGGCGGCGGTGAGTGCAATCACAGCGAGAGTTGAAAAGCTAGAAGACCAGGGGGTGAACACCGATCACGAGAGAGACCTGAAGAGACACGAGAAAACAATAGAGTCGCTATGTAAAAGTCTAGACAGTATGAGACGGGATTATAGAGCTCTCGAAGCATCGATTACCGATTTACAGTGTCGTTCAATGAAGATGAACCTCATTTTTACTGGCATCGGAGGGGAGACCAAGGATGAGGATACGGAAGATAAGCTTCGCGCCTTTCTGTATTATGAGCTAGGCATCGACGAGCATATTCAATTCGGAAACGTCCACCGGTTTGGCAGATACGTCCGCGGTCAAGATAGACCGATTGTTGCCCGATTTCTCTACCAAAAAGACTTAATCGCTGTCAGGAGTAGGTCGCACAGGTTGCGCAATACGGGCTACGGAATCCGAGAACAGTATCCCACCTCTATTGAGAGGCGTCGGAGGGAGCTATACCCCGCGATGCGGTATCATAGGAGCCGTGGCGACAATGTGAAGATGGTTCGAGATACGCTTTACGTCAACGGTCAGCGTTACGACCCCGAGACAGAGCCTACAGAGGATCCAACGTATTTTGGAAGTCACGTTGTGCCTGCGCCACCGATCGGCAATATGGACAAGGGTACACCTGAAGATCAACCCATGGAAGGCGAGGACCAGTTAATCGCGCAAGGTAGTACTGACGCGCCGACACCCACCCAGAGCTAGGGGGACGCTGAGGATAGACCACCGCTCCGAATCGTGTCATGGAACGTGAACAGAGGTCTGGAAAAGAAGTTAGGTGAACATGAGTTTTGTAAACTTCTTTCCTCGTATGACATTGTATTTTTATCAGAGTGTTGGGTAAACAGTGAGTCTACTTTAGACCTGTCTCATCTTACTCAAGGTTATGCGTCCTTTATGTACCCACGTACCAGAGGCAAAGGGGGTGGAATGGTAATTCTGGTAAGAGACGAACTACTAGCTCACTTTTCAGTTTGTAAATATGTTGGTGACAGTATGGTATGGGTAAAATTGTCAGGTATATATAAAAATGACGTTTATATTTGTTTTGTTTACATTGCACATGAAAACAGTGTATTCTATACTACTTATGATATTGACCTTTTTGACACTCTATTATGCGATATTGCGAAGTACAGTGATATGGGTGTTATCATATTAGCTGGAGATTTTAATAGTCGTGTGGGTGAATCAAAAGATTATGTTGAATATGATATTTTGGCTAACAATTTGTTAAATAACATGCCTGCATTCTTGTCATATGATAAGGATTATACTTGTTCACGTATATCGGAAGACAAACATGTCAATAATTTTGGTCGTAAATTACTCGAATTATGTCGAGCCTCTGGTCTTAGAATATGTAATGGCAGGGTTTCCGGGGACACGCGGGGCAAATATACATTTTTTAATCATTTAGGTTCGAGTGTCATAGATTATGTTTTAGTTGGTAAGGATGATTTTGATGCCATCGAGAGTTTTACTGTTAAAGATTTTAATGAATGGTCAGACCACGCTCCAGTTGAAGTGTGTATTCATAATGTTAAAAACTACCAACGCTATGACAATCATAACATTTTCTGTAGTAATGTAACGGCAGGCAGTGTGTACAGATGGAATGAGGAAGCTTTTGAGTCCATAAAATCTATCTTACACAGTAAAGTGTCTGATTTTTACAGTCTTTTTGAAAAAATGGACTGTGGGATCCTTAGTATAGATCAGGTTGTTAATAATTTCACTAGTATATTAAACAGTGTTTTTATGAGTAGTATATCTGACATATAGGGGGGGTAGACAATGGGCCTCCCTGGGGTCTATTGTATGAGAACAATGGTGAGAACAATAGAGGGATTATCCGGATAATCCCCTTAAGAGCCCTAATTAAGGGGGATTATCCGGATAATCCCCTCTTAAGGGATGGGGTCTATTGTGTAAGATAGATAAGAGGATTATCCGGATAATCCCTCCTTAAGAGCCCTATTGGGGTGAGAACAATGGGAGATTTTCTGGATAATCCCCTCCCTAGGGTGTGTGAACAATACAGTGGGGTCCATAACGGTTGGAGGGTTCATTATGAGAGGGGGCATAGAGGGGTGTAATCCGTATAATCCCCTAAATACGACTTAGTCCTGTAAACAAGGGGAGGATGAGGGAAAATAATGGAGAATAAACATTGTTTTATTATGGAGATAATAAATGAGTTGAACGTGTCTTGATGGAAGGATGTATGATAGGAATTGAGTTTATTGTACAAGTAAACAATAAAAGTCCTTAGGGGGAATAAGATGAAGACAAAGAAAATATCTTATCGAGTGCGGCCCCTTTAACAGTATCAGAGAGAGCAGTGAATCGATATTGGTATGATAGAGGACTATTTGGCCATTGACATAATCGGTGATATGGGATAATCGTTAACTAACAATGAAATGAAAATGATAAACTTCATTTATTTACAGTTGTAATAATAGGAGATAAAATGTTGAAGTAGAATTGATGACACTCTAGTCTAAATCCCGGGATTAGTCATACAATAGTACCTCTTCATAAAAAAAAAACCCATGTTCCAAGTAGATGGTATTACCGAATATAATCTCCGTCCGGACACTCATGTCAAAGTTCGGATGTTAAATGACAGATAACGACACCTTATGCATTTTTTAATTTAAGAAAAAATACACACGGTTTATATCAATCACATAACCTCTAAGCATTGACATGATTTTGTTGAGGGAAAAAAATGCATTAGATCCATGCAAAATGTGAATAAACATCACAGTAACTTTTGGTAAATGGTCACATACCGAAGTTCGGACATTAAATGACTGATAATGACATCTTATGTATTTTAATTTTTAAAATACACATGATTTCTATCAATCACATAGCATCCAACCATTGGCATGTTTTAACCTCACGCTTGGAATTACCTTTAAAAATCACAACATTTAAGTTTTTTCTTCATTTTATTTTTACATTGGTTTGTTGTTTTCTTTAATTTTCTTAATTCTCCAATGCTGTAAAAGAGGATGAAAACAAGTGCATTAATATCAAATGTAATAAACGCATGATATTAATCAATCTGGTAAATCTGAACAAGTCGAATTGTTTTAAATCAGCCAAATATTTTTCATAAGGAAATTAAAAAAAAAAACAAATACTAACCATTTTCCTCATTCTATTCTTTCTTTTCCTCCTCTTCCTCCTCTTCCTTCTCTTCCTCCGTTTTCTCCTTTTCCTCCTTTTCCTCGTTTTCTTCTTTTTCTTCGTCCTCTTTCGCACTGGAAAAAACGAAACACCTTTATTAGTTGATATTTAATTCTTAAGATTGTTGTCTTTTTGTATTTGAAATATTTCTGCTAGATATATGCTTACATTGTAATAGACGAATCTATTTCGGTACTGAAAAGAGAACCATGTATGATTTTAAAAGATGACACAAGTATAGTACATCTTTAATAGTATTGTGATAAATATATTGAGTTAAAAAATACCTGGTTTCAAACCAGCTCTCGTGAAGGCTGGGAAGGGTGTCGTCACTAATGACGATAACTTGGGGACTGAAATCATACGATAACAATGTAGTTGTATTGAAATAAAATAGTCTAAAAAAAAATAAAATATCTTTTAAGTTATGGTATGCTTTTAAAGAATTATACTAACTTTTTAGCTGGGGCGTTTGGTGGTGCCGCCCTGCAGATAGAGAGAGAGAAATGAAAAATGTGTTTTTCGTTATAAAAGATGTGAATGACTTGTAGGCTAATTTTGATTTGTTTAAAATTTCATCTCACTGAATGATGTACTAACCCAGCACCCCAGACGAAATCTGGGTTTCTTAATGGGGTTGATGTAATTCTAAAGAAAAAAGACACAAAACTATAACAATGCCTACCTAAAAAAAATATTGACGATATGAATAATGCTTATTCTGATGTTTAAAATAAATATGCATGAAACTTTTATAACATGTATAAAATCTCGAGATAAAATTAAAGATAAAAATGTACGCGTTTATATATATATATATTAACCGAGTGTGAGAGCCTTTAAAATAAAAATAAATAAATGCGATTAAAGTCATTATACGAAGTATTTACCTGTCAGGGGACCCCGTTCTTTTCCCATGTATGATGGGAAAACTAAAAAATAGTAAATTAGCATGTTGATAATAACAATTTTTAAAAAAAAAATGTTACTTACTCAAATATGAACTAAGTTCCCGGTAAATCACACAATATCACTTAATACTCACGGGCACGGGAAATTGTCAATGATGAATATACATCGTCTGAGGTCGTTGATGACCTCCCTGATTTCCTCACAAATGCATCTGATAAGGTGAAAAAAAATTACGAGATTTAAAAAAAAAATTAAGAACAATTAAAAAAAAATAACAAGTTTGAAATTTTTTTTTAAATATTTATATTCACCCACCTATCCATGTCTAATATTGTATTTGGGAGTAGAAATGGGAAGATTTATGGCACATTTTCTCTTTTTATATCTGTAAATCATGTGATATCAATTCTTCATTTGAATAATAAAAAATAAGACAGGTTTCCAACTGTACCAATTTAACTAATAATACAGAAATTCAGGGCGTTTTCCCCCTGTTCATATATGGTATAAGTACTTCATTTAAATAATAAAAAATAAAACAGGTTCTGTATTGGGGGGGGGGTGTAAATGTAACTTAAAATTAGAAAACTTGAAAAAAAAATGTTACAACACATCGTTTTTGCAAGATAGAGGAGAAAAATACATGATTAATTTTCTGTCAGTTACAATTATTGATAAACCTGTTCGGTGCACGCGACTTAGGCAATAGTAAAAATTCCACAGAAATTACCTGAATGACATTTTAATGTTCACCATCTGTTTGGGGGTAATGACAGAATGCAGAAAATTTTACAGAAAATTTTATTATGTCCAGAAAGAGACTGGGGGGCGAGGGGGGATTTTCCATTAAACTATGCATCTCTGGGTAAATATAAGATAAAATGTGGACAGGGTCAACTTTCACTAATCTCAATTCAATGCACGGTGACTCTGGTCAACTTTCACTAATCTTAATTCAATACACTGTGACTCTAGTCAGCGGAAGTTTATTAATTATTGAAAAAATGAAAGTGTTGATTATTTTTGTTACCCTTGTATATTTTGCATTTAGCTGTGAGGAGTGTGACTATCCTTTCAGTAACTATGCAACCTGCACAGGAGAAACGGTCTGCGTTTATGGGGCCGAAAATGTGCAGGTTGAATGTTGGATGCGAGACATTACAACAGATACAGTTATTAAACAATTATTTGTGAGAGGGGATTGCAATATATTACATTTCAAACAATTTTGCAGTCGAGGAGTTGAAATCATTGAAATGGTGAATTCCAACGACAATCTATCGTGTTCAGGTAACCCCCCCCCCCTTTTTTTCCGCTTATTTTCTTGTTTCTCGCAAAAGGTTACGTAATTCACTCCGATGTCGAGTTCATCGTTAGGTCACACCGATGCTGATCGTGAGAAAGTTAGACCAAGGTTTGATCTATTTTTATAGTCTGAGTTCCAAAAATGTGTGAAGAGGTCTTCACTAACGGACGGGCCGTACTAGAGTGTGGTATATTTACTTTTCTACTATAAAATAATACACTGGATAAATCCGATGATGCTATGTGTTTTATATTCATGGATTTATGTGATTTATAAAATAATGCGGTTTTTTTTGCAGAAACGTCCACAGCTAGGAGCATGGAAAACACTAGTAAGTAAAATTCCCATTCCGATTTTGTCAGATCTGTAGATGTTTTACTTTTAAAATAAAAAAACTAGACATGTTTCTATTTTACCAAAAAAAATAAATAAAATCTACAGGTCTGATTTTCTTTCTTTCTTATTTTGTTTTCATGTTTTGTGGTTCGTTGTTTAAACTAAAACTTTTTATTGGTCAATTAAGGAAGCTCTAAACACTGCACAGTGATTTAAGGGTATTTTGGGGTAGTTAGCATAATCTTTACTGAAGAGTCAAAATGGATAAATGTTGGATTTGCAGTTTATTTTTCAATTGTTAACGAATTTTAAACTCATGGACTAAAATTAAATTATCTAGGTCTTGATTTGCAGTCATTCTCTCCAAAGAAATAAATAAATGGGAATTGAACAATTTTATACGCTTTTAATTCAAAAAATTTTCCTGGACTTAAAAGGGTGGATTGCTATGTTGAAAATGTTTAAGACACGTTTGAAAAGAACACTTTTATATAGTACAATTGAAATCAAAATTTAAAAAATCAGTTTAGCCGGTGTTTAGAGCTTCCTTAACACCTTGTTATTTGTTTTTGTGTTTTCTCTTTTATTATTAAATTGTTCTGCAGATGAAATAGCAGATATCACTACGCCGACTAATCATATCCCCCATGGCATCTCAACACAGGGAGGCAAGATTACCTCTGTCACGACCCCGGTATCTTTTAGTAAAACTACATCTAAAAATGCAGAATCATCCACCCTTATTAGTGCGACCTCTACTTTGACCTCCGATGGACCCACGATTTCACACATCACGTCCTCCACAACGCATCTTGCGTCCACGACAATTTTATCCTCGACGAAACCTACTGACGAAAATGATAACAAGGGTATGGGGAGTGAACTTGATTTTTTATTTATCTTAATTGTATTGCCTATACTCTTCATCGCATGTGTGATAGGTTTAAGATTAAGACGTATACGTAAAAGACGTATTAATAACCAATCGCCTGAGATGGAAGAGATGGACGAAATTGAAGAGACGGTATTTGATCGAAATCACTAAGAAATAAAATACAATTGCATGTCAAATTAAGTGTGAAGACTTGTAATGTGTACACGAAGCAATGCGTGAAACCATGCACGGGTTTTGTTTGTCTACTAATATATCAATTTACTACCTTGCATGAAATGAAAATTTGCTAGAATGTATTAGACCAAATCAAAATACTTCTTAATTTTTTTTCAAACTCGCCATTTCACAACCGTACAATACACAGGCTCCGAAAGGATTCACCCGTTATCAACACCCCGGCCGAGCGCTTTGATGCGGACAATGGCGTATAAAACCACGGTGGTCTCTAATAGGGGTGTTTAAAAATGAAATAGATTATTTATTTACCTATATTCTTTTACATGTCTTATTTATAGTGTGTGTATGGGTTTTAAGGTTCACACGGAGAAAAAAATAAAATCGGATTCAACTGATATGAATATTGTAATTACTAAGAAAGAAATATGCAAACCAAAATTGTAAAAATAATGTAAAATCTGTGATCATTATAAGTATCAAAATTTATTTTGAGTGTGTAGTAGCTCTGACTTGAGATAACATTAGATAAGGCCATACAAGTTGCATGTTACTTAATCAACTAATCTCTTTTTTTATGTATTTGTTGACTAAATCTGTTCTTGCATGAATTGACGAATCCTGGGGGTATGTACTAGTTTCGATAAAGTAAGGTATGTATGCTTTTTAATATATACAAGTGAATTTTTTTTTTTCTTTATATAATTTTAAAAAATTCTTGATTATAAGTGTTCATAATACCAATACCATATTTATTTTAATTATTATTATTTTAAATAGTTGACGAAGCGTACGGATTAGCCGTAACCGCTTTTGCGGTTATTGTGACTGCGGCGGTGGTATGGGGAGTGAGGATCCTCTGGCAGAGATTTAAATGCGCCTGGAAACCACCACTCGCCAGGCGAGGAGCCGACCATGCTGGGATAGAGCTAGAGCGTATGGAGAGGGGGCGTCCTCGTCGCCCGCCGGTCGGTGCTATGGAGGAAGACGAGGAAGACGAAGAAGACGTGGAGGAGCCTCGGCGCTACAACCTCCGCAAATAGTGAGTGTTTACTTCTCTTGTATGAAAAATAAAAGTGAATAGTTTAACATTTATATTTCTAAAACTCAATTGCATTTGTAAAGAAATACGTTTTCTTTACACTATTATTATGTATATATCTATATATGTATATCTTTTTTTTTCAGAACGCCAGAAGAAGTCTGTAAATTAATAAATACCCGATCTCAAAATCTTTATTTTGTCTTTTGTTATATATATATATATATTTTTTTTCATTTCCTATCTAAAGATAATAAATTAACAAAAGCATACTCATGTTTGGATGTTCATTGTTTGTTAGGAAACAAGTACGTTTATTTATTTTTTTTTTTTTTTGGCGTAAAATAAATGTACTTGTTGTCGAAAACAGACATTGAATGACCGAACTTTAGTATGTCAAGTATGGTACATATATAAATCTTATGATTCGTATACACATGCTTAATCCGAGAATCCTCTGACTCTAACCCCCGCTTTTATATTATGACATGTGCGCACATGTCATAATATAAAAGCGGGGGTTAGAGTCAGAGGATTCTCGGATTAACACATGCTTTGAACGTAAAGTATTTAAATCTATGAGCTGTACAACTTTGATTACATAAAAAGGTTGTCGGTATCTGTCATTAATCAATCGACCTTTGGCATGTGTATCCAGCAAAAGGAAAGTGTGATCATGTAATTTCTAAAATGCATAGATACTTGTTAAATCACGTCGATGTCTGGAGAATATTTGACTAACTGGATGATAGTAAATGTAATTTTAATACATGAAAGACAGAATCAGAACAGTTAGTTCATTATGTACTCTTTTTTAAATGTTAAAAGTGCATATCTCGTTATCTGTAATGTCCATATCGATATTGTTAAAGGGACCGCTCTCTTGGATACCGTTTGTAAATCGAGGCGATGGTAGCGGTCCCATAGTAAAACTAATTTGTAAATAACATTGTAGAGTTAAACTAAATCAATAGTGTTGAAATAAAATAATACGAGAATGCTTATGAACAACATTTAAGTTTACGGTGATGAATTAAATTACATCAACAGAGTTTTCATTACAGCGAACAAATAAAAATAATAATAATAAAAAAATAACATGAATAAATATACATAAAAACAATTATTAAATGTAACTATGTAAAATAACAATATTTAGAAACGATTTATAATTTTGTAGTGACGGTATATTTGTTTAAGCTTATGTTTAATAGGGGTATTTAAAGGGGCGAAAATAGGTGGTTGTATTTCAGAGGATTTCCTGCATTCGGATTTTCCGTATGGTCACGATGCGTGTAATTTTATATACGCTTGAATTAACGTATCCAACGGGAATCCAAGATTGAATTCAATCACTAAGATAAGGCTCACATTGCTTTAATTCCTCATTCTATCTTCAGTCCGCAAAAGGAGAATGAAGTGTGTTACTACATTTTGAAAATAATAAAGAAAAATGTATCAATGTGGTTATTGTGATTTAATATTTGACAAATATGATAACATGTCCGAACATGAAAAACTTCACGAACGGATAATTAATGATGATATTTCAAACGTTTCAAGGTAAGATGATTTTGTTTTCGTGTCGTTAGGCGTACGTATGTGTAATATACTTGAACATTGAGATCTAGCGATTAAAGGGAGGTAATTCAAACATAATGATGAACTCTAAGATTACGCTATTATCTTTTCCTAAAAAACAAAAAAATTTTTATTACTTTTCATCGAATTGACAGTATGTGTAATATACTTGAACATTGAGATCTAGCGATTAGAGGGAGGTAATTCAAACATAATGATGAACTCTAAGATTACGCTATTATCTTTTCCTAAAAAACAAAAAAAAAAATGAATTACTTTTCATCGAATTGACAGTATGTGTAATATACTTGAACATTGAGATCTAGCGATTAGAGGGAGATAATTCAAACATAATGATGAACTCTAAGACTACGCGATTATCTTTTCCTAAAAACAAAAATGAATTACTTTTCATCCGTAAAGATACTATGGTATCTCATGTCAGACAAAATTCGTTGAAATGAAATAGCGAGTGATTTTGATGGTTTTTCCCAAATCGAAATCATATTTTGAAATGATCGAAATCTTAAATGAAAATTCGATAATCTTAACATTCGTTAGCGAAACATTATATTTAAATTGCAAAACGATTGATCAAATAAAAAAAAAATATTGAAATTAAAATATTGCTCAAAAACGAATGTACGGTAGGTCATAGGTGAGATATTTAATGAAAATTAAAGATATTTTTAAAACCGAATTTCATTTGTTTTAAATATAATTGGATCATTACAGTTCGGGTGTATGTGAGCAGGATCTGTTTCGAGACATTCAATCCATGGAATGGTCACAGGTTATCCCTGATACGGACGACGCGTTACTGAACGAAGTGCTATCTACACTAAGGACACAGAGTGGGGACTTTGATGACATTTCCGATTCTTCCTTCCACGGCGAGGATTCCCTGTTGCTGGAGGAAAACGCACTGTCTGCCACTCACTTTTTTGATGTATTAGACGTCTCAGATGTCTCCTTTCACGAAGGAGATTCTCTCATCCGTGACCTTCCAGTAGATTCGTTGGATGGATCGTCCAGTGGACAAAGTGGCGCCGGACGAAAAAACGAATTTGATATTCGTATCTTGGGTGAAAAACAACTCAAGACAATGGGAGCCGTGCAAGTTCAGTACGAGCTGGAGTTTCGTGACGACTTTTTTAAAGAAAATAAGAAAATGGTTGAAGTCAAAAACATATTGAAGGACGCATTTGAGGAGATGTTGAAAAGAGTCAAGAAAGACCTTCGTCCCGGAGATATCATTAAAGCAGGCATTCAAAATGATCATTTAGATATACCAGTGTTCATTCCTTGTCGCCCCATGGAAGAGATGAATGCCGAGGTTATGCTGGAGAGTCTGATGACCGTCCTCAACAGCAACGAGGACATACCTTTCGATTCCTCCTGTCGAATCGACGTCGGGGCCATCAAATATCCTCGCGGTGGTACGGGGGTTAAGATGTCCACCGTTGCTAAGACAATTGCGGACAAGAGGTCCATTCTTACATAAGTCCACACCACGACGAGGAACAAAAGAAGATATTTCTACTCCACGACGACAGGGAGGGTGATGGTCACTTTCATTCCATTGCATCGCTGGCAGGTTTCTTCTGTCGATCAAGATTCTGTAAGTCATGTTTGAAACCTTACGAAAAACCATACGGACACAAATGCAAAAACCACTGCAATGTCTGTTTTTCGGATAATTGTCCTATTCAACAGAAGAAGATATGTCCAGACTGTCATCAGACCTGTCGCTCTGGATCCTGTTATGAAAGACACAAGAGCCGGAAAGACGGAAAAGACGGAGGATACGTACCATGTGATCTTCTCTACAAATGTCCGTCCTGTAAGAAGACCATATTACGATGCGAGAAGAAACCCGAAGATCAACAGTGCGGATACTACACCTGTAAGTCTTGCAGACAGTATGTAGATACGGATCATTTATGTTTTGCTAGAAAACATACAGTCGATAAGAACCCGAGCGGACGCCGATTCATCTTTGCCGACATCGAGGCATCGCAGAGGGACGAAATGGTCCAATGTGACTGGGGATATGTTCCTCGGCGTCATGCAGACTGCGACCTGTGCACATCAGAGGGAGACCCTTGTATATCTTGTCGTCTCTGTCAAAACTGTCGAAAGTCCCACTGTGGTAAAATGAAACACACGATGATTTTAGCTGTGTGTCAGACAGCCTGTCCAAAATGCGAGAATGACGATCTTACTCCAGACAGTACTTGTAACGATTGCGGAGACAGATGTTCGAGCTGCAAACAAAAGGACAAGAAGACCAAAAAATACATAACACCTCCATGTGCCGATCGTTGTGGTCATCGAGAGCGTGTTTTTCATTCCCTATACGATCTCGGAAGTTGGATCTTTAGCGAACATCACAAAGGATTTACCGTATTGTTTCATAACCTGTCCTACGACGGTCAGTTCCTCATGCAGTATCTACTGTCACAAGCCATTCGTCCTTCCAGCATCATCTACAGAGGAAGTAAAATTCAAATGTTTGGCGTTAGTGGCCTCCAGATTCGTGTCATCGATTCTTTCAATTTCCTACCCATGGCCTTGGCTAAACTCCCCGAAGCTTTTCAGCTAGAATCTCTGGCGAAAGGTTTCTTCCCGCACTTTTTCACGTGTGAGGCAAATCGGAAGTATGTGGGACCTTATCCACCCGCCGAGGCATACGGTCCCAACGCCATGTCGTTGAAGGGTAGGGAGGCGTTTTACCGGTGGTACGAGACCAAAGTAGGTGAGATCTTTGATTTTGAGAAAGAAATTCTCAAGTACTGTCGGAGTGACGTCGACATCCTCATACGTGCATGTCTGAAATTTAAAAATCTCTTACTGGGGGCTACTGGTGAAGACGGAGGTCACGCAATTGATGCCTTTGATTCCTGCACCATTGCGTCTCTATGCATGGACGTATTTAAGACCAAATTTCTACCCGAAAAGTGGAACTTTCTCATTAAAGAGGGCGATCAGGAACGCTGGGTCGAAGGTCAGATACGTGATAATGTGACTTTCGTAAAAGAAGCAGACCGGTGGATTCCGTGGAACGAATACGGCGGAGAAAATGTCATTGTCGTGAAGGAAGAATTTGTCAACTCTCCAATTGCTCGAGCGCCACCCAGGGGGTATCCGTCTCGCCTTAAATACAGTCGCAAGTCCATCTGCTGGTTGGAGTTGCTAAAACATCGCGCGCGAGTCTCTGGAGTCGAGTTGGATATTTGGCATGCGCTAACTGGACGCGGGGAATACCGAGTACCCGGTACCCGATATTTCGTGGATGGATATCAACCCCCTAATGATCTTCAGCCTCGCGGAGTGGCGTACGAGTTTCACGGCTGTTTGTATCACGGATGTAAGGTCTGTTTTAAGAATCGAGATGCCGTTCTGATACCCAACTCTGATCAGACGGCTTCCGAATTGTTTGCTCTGACCAAGCAGAAGGAAAAACGACTCAGAGAGCTAGGACTGAAAGTCGTGAGCATCTGGGAGCACGAGTTTGACGCCTTGCTAGTTACAGATATAGAGGCCAGAGCGTTTATAGAGAATTTAGAAGTAGTGGATCGTCTCGACCCCCGGGAGAGTTTAATGGGTGGACGTACCAACGGGTGTGTATTATACAAACGAACCAGAAGAGACGAAAAAATCAAATACGTGGACTTTACGTCACTGTACCCTTTTGTGAACAAGACCTGTCGATATCCTGTTGGGCACCCAGAGATCATCACATGCGATTTCGGCGACATTGACTCGTATTTCGGATTGGCTAAAGTCAAAATCCTTCCTCCTAGACGTCTATTTCATCCTGTTTTAGGATACAGAGAGGGAGGCAAGCTTACGTTTCCCCTCTGTCGCACTTGCGTCGAGCGTCAACAGCAAGAACCCTGTACTTGTTCGGACGCACAGAGGGCCTTGACTGGAACCTACTGCACGCCGGAGCTGATCAA
Organism: Magallana angulata; assembly: GCF_025612915.1. Lineage (NCBI taxonomy): Eukaryota > Metazoa > Mollusca > Bivalvia > Ostreida > Ostreidae > Magallana > Magallana angulata. Next base: position 4,126,872 of record NC_069112.1, on the reverse strand, counting down.
AGCTGTTGAAAAAGGGTACAAGATTCTTAAGATGTACGAGGTATACCACTGGAGAGAGACAACGCAGTACGATCCAGTCACAAAGACTGGAGGTCTCTTTTCCTCCTACATCAACATGTTCCTCAAGATCAAACAAGAGGCCAGTGGACGACCGAAGTGGGTCAAGACAGAATCCGATCTCGAACGGTATATCACGATGTACGAGAAAAAGGAAGGACTCCGGCTCGACCCTGAAAAAATCGAAGTAAATCCCGGACTCAGGAGTTTGGCAAAGCTGTTACTAAACAGCTTTTGGGGGAAATTTGGACAGAACATGAATCTGACTCAGACCCATTTCGTACACGACAGTCAAGCTCACAAGCTCTTTGGTTACATGACCGACCCTACCGTAGACGTCGTCGACTTTAACATCGTGGACGACGAAAACCTCATGTTGTCCACTAGGCGCACCTCAGAAGAGATGTGTTCACCGGGTCACACTAACGTGTTTCTAGCTTCCTTTACCACCTGTTGGGCCCGTCTTCAACTGTATGAGTTGCTCGAGCGTTTACAGACCCGAGTCCTTTATTGGGACACGGATTCCGTGATTTACGTGACGAAGGAAGGAGAGTGGGAACCCCCCATCGGAGACTATCTCGGAGAGCTCACCAACGAACTGGAGGAGGGGGACTGGATCACAGAATTTGTCTGTAACGGTCCAAAGAACTACGCTTACCAGACCCAGAATGGAAAAAGATTATTAACCTAGAAAGTATGAGAGATGCCATGTTTAATCGCGAGGACCCGCGAACTGGAAACTACTACACAACGAATCCGAGTAGAATCTGTCGAGAAAAAGTTCACTCGGAACTCTACTGTCAGGATGAACTGAAACAATACTCTGCCGTTTACACCAAAAGAGTCGTTCAGAGTGATCTCTCCACTCTGCCTTACGGATATTAACAAAGAAAAGACATTGACAATAGAATTACAATTTTTTTTTTTATTATTATCATTATTACATGTATTATTATTATTATTATTATTATACAAATTGTACATTTATACATGTTCTTTGTAATACACTACAGAAAAAAATGAATTCGCTCCACATTAAAAAAAAAAAAATTAAAATTTAATCCAAGTCTTTTTGTTCTTTTTGATCGGTTTGCGCATGCCTGGTGGTAACTTCCGTTTCTTGGGTCTGTCGTAAATTAGACCAGATCCGGTCTGGTGATCTTCTGCTGGGTCATCGGGTTGGATTTCGATCTGAGATTGTTGGATCGGTTCGGTGTTTGTTTCTTGGTCTTTAACTTCTTTGCGTTCACTCTGAGACTGTTTCGTCAACCTGTCGTACGTCGTCTTCTTCACCAGAAGGTACTCCTCTGCCATCTTTGAAATGAGGTTTGAGAATAAGGGGTATGACCTCGGTGTTCTTCCTCAACAATTTCTTGATAGCGGTGTTTTTCACAGCCCGGTCGCTTAAAGACTGAAGGATACCCTTGTAAACTTTTAGTTTTGATACGTAATAGCCGGAAATAGTCGGATGACCCACGTACAGATTGAGAGCAATTTCCCTCAAAGCATTGATTTGTTCGTTTGAAGCCATTCCGATCAATTCTTTTCTTTGTGTGGGATCCGACACGTAGAGGAACTGGAGAAAAGCCCCGTGACGTCTTGTTCTCGGGGACATGATGAAAAAAAATGACGCTCGAGAATGAAATGCATTTCTTTTTATTGAGGAAGATAAACAACCGTTTCCCCTTCTTTTGGTAAAACGTTAGTGCGTAGGCGTCGATCTTCGGGGCAGTGATTGGTCAAATCAACCAGAATGTAACCGTAAGGACGACGGACGGCCCTGGCATAGGCGTCCATCCAAAATTTAGAGCGACCCGTAAACACCTGACTTCCGAACGTGATGATCTGGCGATTATCTCTCACATTCTTAAACAGAACAACATGTTGGCAATTTAACAGAATACTCTTGGCATAGACTCCGGGAGGGTACAGATTCTGTGACAAAAGAAATGCCGTTATGTTGGCGTGAGACACCATGGTCTGAAACAAGTGCAGGGCGTCGGGACTCTTGGTCACCAGATGAATCATGTCGTCCAAGATCAACACTGTGTGGGTCGAATCCTGAGACCATTCTCGAATCTCCTCGCGGGTAGGTAGACCTCGATAGGTTGTAAATTCAGACAGAGTTGCCTGCATGTCGTTCACCACGGGTTGATCTTCCAGATAACAGTAAACGATCTTATCAACACTCGGAAGATGCTTTAAACAGATTCCACACCCAGTGGGTCTTACCAGACATGGTACCACCAATAACGGCAAAAGAAGTCGGAGTCTTGAATTTCATTGTGACACTCTCGTTCGGGGGTCAGCCAGCTACTGATTAAGCTTGACAAAATGAACCTCATTAAATAACAGCAACTAATATCGACGTCTTTTTTTTTTATTATTTTAAATATGATTATATATACAATGATACAAAAAATAAACACAATTCCCGGTCCCGCCGCCGCCGCCGCCGCCGCCGCGGATCTTTGGGATCCGGAACTCAAGAATCCGGAAACCAGATTCCGGTAAATTTCGGGGATCCGAACGCCGGATTCCGGTGACCTGACACTTACATAGAATGCAATACATGGATACATTTACAAATGAGTAAACAAATATAAAACAAAAGTCATAAACATGAACATAGAATGTACAAATAGAAATGTTTTGAAATCTAAACAAAATCAAAGGATGCGATTTCCTTTTAAAATGACATCTCTTATAAGAGTCTCTGACGTCACACGGATGACACTGGCCATGGAAATGCCTTTCGCTCGACAATACAAATAAAACAAAACATGAAGACCACAACTAGTGTCCGAGTCTGACTGTACTTGTATGTTGTTGTAGAGACATAGTAGAGCGTTACGATCGATAAACTCTTGCAGGTGGATGTCATACTCCCCCGGTTTTCGTCCGAAACTGTCGAAGAATTCACATTCGTTGTCATTGTCAAACCAATAAGCGATCCAATGCGTCCCCTTCTTATGTATGGGATCTGTGTTGCAGATGACGGCTGATGGAAACTGGCGAACACGATCGGGAAGTGTGTCGGAGGCAAATACCCCTCGAAAGTAAAGTTTCAATTCTGGTAAGGTTTCCACGAGAGTAAGTAATTGAGTCGTATTCATGACTACAGTTGCCGTATTTCTCTGGCTTGATCGACGAGGAGCAGTCCTGGAAATTCGCAGAAGGCAAGAGCGCTCACGGTTGCAGTAGTGGGCGAAGCGAATCGAGCGTACACACCGACGTTTGCCTGGTGCGTCAGATTTATATACCCTTCACCCAGATCGTTGGGGTCAAGGTCGAATGCGTAAATGGCGTATCCCTTAGAAAAATGGTCTCGGTCGATGATCAGCCCGTCGTCCTTGTACCATTTGTCGGAGGCCTGGTACAGATTTTACAGGGCAGTGACGTAATTGCGATTATCGTCAAAATCTAGTTTTAGGGGCCGTACAGGTGTGGGCTCCCCGTTGACAGTCACTACGATTTCGGACAGGTTAAAGTGTTGAAAGTTGAACGGGTTCGCGTCGTAGCTTCCGTTGACGGCCGCCTGTTTCACGAAGGCAACGTACATCTTTGAAGGTCGCCTGCCATTCCAAACGTCGTCCCAGTAAACTTCACTAGTGTTGTCCGAAATGGTCATCTTCTTCACGTCGGTCTTTAGATAATTGTACCGAGCGGGCGACTTGGTGATGGCGTCTGCATGATTCATCAAAACTCCGCTGTCCAGTCTAATTTTGCATGCTTTAAATACGGCATCGAGAATGGTGACTTTGTAATTCGGGGACGATTCCTTACTCATCAGGACGAATTCGTTTCTCGAACGAAACAACCTCAATTGCAAGTCGACGCCGTTGATGAGGTATTTGTCTAAATAGAAGCAGTCGACGTACAAGGGACCTTCCAGATCAAAGGTTCTAGACTTCTGAGTGAACACGTAGCGCCCTCTAAGACCCTGGTTGCGTCCTGTGGCGGCATCTGCATCGTCCAGGGCTTCCTTGTCCGGGTAATACAACTGAGTCTGTAGTTGCGATTGGCTGGCACTGGGGCCGTTGGATAAGAGGACTTTCAAGTAGGCTTTCCAGGGATAGTTGTCTGCGAAACGCACTTTCCATTCATGTAGACGTCGATCTGCGAGAACAACGACTGTAAAGGCAAATTGACGATTCCCGTCTTTTCGGTGGGGGTCAGAGCGGTGCCATCGGCTTTGGTGATTTTGGCTTTCAAGTAGAGTCGACTCCTTCTCAGGTCGATGTATTCGTTTCCCCCTCCCGGAACGGCAAACTCGAGAGGAGCGGTTTCGCCATCAAAGGAGGAAATGGGTCGAATCTCGGAGAAATATATTTTCTGGACGGCCACCTGATTAGGGGGATCGCTAAAGAGAGACAGTTCTGAAGGCTCGGCCACCGATGTGTTGATCTCACTTAAGAACGCCATTGCTCAAAGATGTTTTTCCTGGGAAGACGAGATTTTCTCTGGGTAGCTTTTTTTTTAGTCAGTCTTGAAGGTTTCTTTATGCCTTTGCTCTGTGCACGGGCTTTATTCTTCTTGCGCTGGGCACGTCCTCTCCCTCTGGATGCTGTCACACGACTGTTAGATTTCTTGGTTTTCCTTTTTTTTATAGACTTCTGTACAGGCATGTGAGGCTCGTCGTTACGGATGGTTTCTTTCAGATCGGACAGAGCTCTCTCCCGATCAGCGGCCACAGGCGTCACTAGTTGTATGCTCTGTTGGGGAGTGTGAGATTTTAGGGGAATCATGTACGCTTTTCGTCGGTTTAGGATCCCTCCTCCTTTCTGAGTGTTTCTCCGAATGACAGGGATGAAATTTTCCCCTTCACCCGTGTGACGAAATTGTTCCCATAACGAAGGGTTCGAAATGTAAGTAGGCCCAGACATGATCAATTAGAGACGCCGAAACACGAGTGTTACAGTCGACTCGCCAATTAGTAATGAAACATTGTTGTCGTTTTTATCCCTTATATACACGTGGATGTCTCGCAGATCATTGATGCGTAACGGTACGCGATAAGGTCGAAGAAAAATGACATTTTGATTGTTCTCCAGAATAAGGCGTCTTAAAAGAGGTTTTTGACGCTCTCCTACGAAGCTGTCGTCGCAGGCGGAACAGTACACAAAAATTTCCTTGTCGGGTGTCGATTTAATGTTCGTATTGCAGAATTCCGTCAGTTCAACAGTCCAGTCTCCCGTCAGAGGTAAAGGGCGGGGTAGGCGTACTCTAAAGTCATCCGGTCTATTGTTGTGGTAGACAGAGAGGCTGTCCGTCGACTTGAGTACCATTCGCATTGACATCTTTTCGAATAATGAGGAAATCGGCTCGCTTCATGTCTCTTTTATGTCGGCCTTCGGGATCCAACTGTCAAATTTCTTGGGCCATCCCAGCCATCGTACTAAAACCTCTTCCTTACCACGAACTTTACGTTTTCTAAGAATCTTATCAATCCTCCAGATAGTATTTTCGTCTTTGGACACTTTTTGGAGCTCACTGGCGTAAAAAGTACCTTGAATGGGATCACCTAGCATGTCTTTCAGCTTGTAGATGGGAATGTCTTGAGAAACAAAGCGTTCGCGGATGGTGAATATTTCTTCTGTGTAGGTCTGGTCGTAATCGCGTTGAAATGTTCGTTTTTGATGCGTGATTCGTACTTGATCACCAATTTTAAATGTAAAAGGTTTTCTGCGTCGTCTAGGTTTACTGGATTTTTTTTTTACTCTTGGCACTCGCACATTGTTCTTTTGACGCACTAAATAAGCGTCCAATCGCACTTCTTCTTCGTTTTCTCGGGTGACAGAGGAGGGTGTGCGACCGTTTAATGATCGGTTAGGTGTATCATTGATAGATCGAACCACGTCTTGTAAAATATCCAAGTACTTGTATTTCTGAAGGTGGGTAAAGTAACGATACAGTCTCTTTTTCAAGGTCTGGATGTATCTCTCGGCAAAATTGGCTTTGGTCTCGTTCAAGGCGTAAAATATCTTGATGTCCTGCTCTCTCAAATACTGTTGAAGGTACCTGTTGTAAAATTCTGATCCCTTGTCAGTACGGATGGCTTTGGGTCGTCTCGGGTCTCTCAGTATGTCTTGGAATGCCTCGATGACAGATTTAGCCTTTCTGTCTTTTAAGGGTCGAACCCACATGAAACGAGAGAACACGTCTACGATCACTAACAGGAATTTAATTCCGTTGTTGTACTCGGACAAGTTCTGAACATCAGCGAGATCTGCTTCCCATTGGTAGTCGATACCTTGAACTACCACGCGTCTCCGTTTAAACCCTCGACGCTTCACTTTCTTTTGCAATGAGTAAGCGTCTTGGTTTTGTAAAAACTTTTTAATTTTTCCAAGACCAATGTCATACTTTCCCTCGCGTTTCACCACCTGATATAACTTAGAGGGTCCGGCAAAGGAACCTGGATGTCGAGGATCATACCATATTTTCTTCAGGTACTCCTCCATGATCTGATCACTCGGACAGTTTAATTTGAAATAACTCTTTTTTTTATTCTCCTAAACTATTATACCTCTGTGTTTTACTAATTTCAATACAAAAAAAAATCAACAAAAATCAAGGTTTTTTTTCTAAACAGATTTATTGTATTCAAACATGCATGACTGATATTAAAAGTAAAAAAAAAACAACCCACAATTCTAAACATTGTCCCTGTCTCACTACTGCGGTCGATCTTGTCCATACAACTCGGAGCACATTCCCAGTGTCCTAGATCGGTGGGTTCGGATTCTCAACAGGAACAAAACACAAATGTAGGAGTTTTGCTCGAAAGTTTGTAAGAATAATGTTACAAAATACTGAACTCAGTAGTCTTTTCCGTCTGTCACCATGTTAGCATAAACACAATTCTTTGACCAACGGAGATGTTCTTTGTAGGAATCATCAAAGGGTTCCCAGTCCTTGACAGACACTCCACACGAAAAACAGGTGACTCTGTCTCCAATTTCGGTGTAGATGAAACCAGCTCTAGCCAAGTCCTTCTTGTTGGGACCTTTGAGGAACTTTGGCCAATCTCTAAAGCTGGCATAACGTTCGGCAAAATTGGCATACTTTGGGTGTTTCCATTCGTTCCAGTTTAGTAAAAAAGGTGAAGAGATGTTCTGGACTGGTATCCCTGCATTCCTGAATTCGCCCGAGGTTCCTCGTGTGCCAGTTGACAAGACAAAATTTGCTGCTGGAGCCATTCTAGAAGACGCAGGTTCCGACGCAGTAGGCTTGGAAAACACTGCAGAATCTGTCTCCAAGCAATGGGGTATGCAATCTAATTTGGAAGTCATGCTTTCGCGAGGACAGTGTCGGAAATGAATCAGAAATAGGGTTCATCGTATATTATATAGCTCTCATCACGTGATCGTATTGTTTGATGACCTAGTCTAGGAAATACCTGTGTTGTCACGTGATTTTCCATGACATCACAGGTATTTTTATTGTCATTCTTGTGACGTCATGGACATTTTTCATAATTTTTCCATGACATATCAAGGATGCGTATTTATATATAAGTGTATGATCTCTCTCGCCATTCGAGAACCAGACGTGATACAGACAACATGTCAAATCCACGTTTATCAGTAGCATTGGAAAACGGTCGATACGCTAAGGTACAGACTTGGCAAAAAGAACCCAGACTGGATTTGAGAGAATGGGAAATAAGTGAAGTGACGGGGAAACATGACATGAAACCTACCAAAAAGGGAATCAGTCTGAAATTGCATCAAATTAAATCCTTGTCGGACAAAATGGATTTTATCGATGAATCCCTAGACAAACATGAAGAAGGAACCTGGCATCTGGGTCACAATGTTTATGTTTCCTTACAAGAAAATAATCCATGTGTGGACATCCGCCAGTATTGGAGACCACCTAACCAAAATGAGATCGTTCCGACAAAGAAAGGACTTTGTTTGCGACCCACAGAATACGGTAATCTCAAGAAATTCTGGAAAGATATTGAGCAGAGTCTACCGGAGTTGGAGACCTTCGTTTTCTGCATTGATCAAGACGATCATCTGAATCAAGAAGGAATGCTCAGATGTCCTGCCTGTAACCCAAACGATTATTTAAATTGGTAGCAGTCCATCTAGGAAAAAGAACATAACAATTTAAAAAAAAACTGACAGTGAAAATATATGTATAAATTCTGTTCAAAACGTGTGAATTATTCACAATGATTGCAAGTATAACAATTTTATATGTGAACCAATTCTTGGGTTTTTTTTTTGGTGATTCCTAAACTAAAAATTTAGCAAATAAAACATATTTCATTTACATCAATGTGTTGTTCGTTTTTTTTTTTATTACTGTATCATGTGTTCACAGCAAAAATTACTTCTGAAAAGAAATATCAATTATAAAGATTTGGTCTCTCTCTCTCTCGGATCAACATTATGATAAATCCAAATATCCATACTTACTGTTATTCCCGCGTTCGTATTCAAAAAATCTTTTCGTTTTCTCTTTTATTTTATCAAGGGAGTTTGTTGATTTCCTCAAGGCCAAACCAAGGTCATAGCTGTGTGTATTTTAAATTATACATATGTTATCCTAAGCAAGGAAATATTCGGATAATCCCCGCATTGTCCTCTCCTACTATAGCACCCAATACTTACTCCTCATCCGTATCCCTCAAGGACTTATGGTGATCATCCCTGATGTCCTCTCCAGGTCAAGAGAAGGTCATCAGACCCCATTTTAAGGGATTATAATTCCCTCTTTGTCCTCTCACACAATAGGCCCCACTTCAGGAGGATCATCCGGATAATCCCCTCTTTGACCCCTCACACAATAGGCCCCACTTCAGGAGGATCCTCCGGATAATCCCCTCTTTGACCCCACACACAATAATCCCCACTTCAGGAGGATTATCCGGATAATCTCCAATTATCCGGATAATCCCCCCATTGTTCTCTCACACAATAGACCCATTGTTTACCCCCCCTATATGTTGGTTATACTACTTTTATGCCTTTTTGTAGTGTACCCAACTTTTTAGGTGGTTCGTCTATTGACATTAAGTCTTCCAGTAGTAATAAGCCATGGTTCGATGACAAGTGTAAAGAACTCCGTAAAGTTTATAAAAGCTCCTTACGTATTTTTAATTGGGAAAGGTCTGTTCAAAATCGTATCACTTTATATGAAAACAAACGTGTCTACAAAAAGCATGTACTTAGAACTAGAAATAGGTTTGTCAGACACGAAGGTAATAAACTCAACTATTTAAGAAAGCACAATCCAAAACAGTTTTACAAGATTTTCAAGAAAAGAAAAACAATTAAAAGCTCTTTAGATTTAGATGCTTTTTATCAATATTTTAAGAGTGTTTGTAATGTAGATGAAAATATTGTAGACATTGAAAGTCCATTTTTTGAGCAGAGGAGTACTGATACTGTTTTTAGTGAATTAGATAAAGCCATAGATGAGGAGGAATTACTTTCAGTATTAAAAAAATTAAAATGTGGTAAAGCTGCCGGAACAGATCACCTGTTAAATGAATATTTTGTTAAATTTAAAGAGTTTTTTTTACCAGTTTTAGTTAGACTTTTTAATAAAATTTTGGATGCAGGTACTTTCCCAAGGAGCTGGTCTATAGGTGTAATAATTCCACTTCTTAAAAAAGGTAACACCAATGATGTTAACAATTACAGGGGAATAACTCTTGTTAGTAATCTGGCAAAAATATTTACCACAGTGTTGAACTATAGATTACTTCGCTGGTCTGACGACAATGGTATCATAAGCGATGCGCAGTTTGGGTTTAAGCCAGGTCATAGTACCACAGATGCCATTTTTGCACTTACTAGTTTAGTATCTTTATATTTGAAAAAGAAAAAGAAATTATATTGTTGTTTTGTTGATTACAGAAAAGAGTTTGATAGTGTGAATAGAAACAAGTTATTATACAAACTTGCTACAAATGGAGTCACGGGAAAGTTGTTAAGTATTATTAAGCATATTTATTGTGAGTTAAAATCATGTGTCAGATATAAGTCTGAACTGTCAAATTATTTTTCGTCAACAACTGGACTTATGCAAGGAGAGGCTTTGTCGCCTTTTCTTTTTTCATTATATATTAATGATTTTGAAATGGATCTTATTCGAAGTTGTTGTGAACCTGTTGACTTCAGAGACCTTTCGCTTTTTCTTTTAATGTATGCTGATGATACTGTGTTAATAGCTAATTCAAGGGAGAGTCTACAGGGTATGTTGAATCAATTGTATCAATTTAGTAATGATTGGAATATTGGTGTGAACACAGATAAAACAAAAATAGTTGTTTTTCGACATGCGGGTAGAATGTGTAAAAATGATTTTTGGACCTATGACCAAAAGCATGTTGAGGTTGTTAATTGTTTCAATTATTTAGGAATCAATTTGAATTTTAATGGGAATTTTAATGTTACACAGAAAACAATTGCAATGCAGGGTAGGAAATGTATGTTTGGTATTCTAAAACTATGTAATGAAACTTATTTAAATATTGAGACTAAATTAAGCATTTTTGACACCTATGTATCTAGCGTTCTTAACTATGGCTCCGAGATATGGGGTTTTCATTCTGGTGATGAAATAGAACGAGTTCACACAAATTTTTGTAAAAGAATTTTGAAAGTTAAAAAATGTACGTCAAACTTTATGGTTTATTCAGAGTTAGGTCGTCTACCTATGAGTATTATACGTAAATTGCGTATCATTAAGTATTGGTTGAAATTGATTAAAACAGAAAATTGTATATTACGCAATGTATATGAGGAAATGGTCTCACAGTTGATACCAAATACATGGTGTTTTAATGTCAGAGAATTATTAGTATCTCTGGGTATGCATGAAGTCTGGCTTTCACAAAATGTGGCTAACACTAATGTTTTCTTAAAAATTGTAAAGCAGAGGTTGTCTGATTTTTTTATTCAGGAAAGAGACGCATTTTTCGAGTCATCTTCTAAATGTTTATTGTACAAGTATCTGCCTGACACTTTTTCGTTACAATTTTATTTGAGTAAAAATATTCCGGAAAACCTTGTTGTCCTTTTAACAAAATATAGACTGTCATCGCATATGCTTTTGGTAGAGCAAGGCCGTTATAATGGAACTGTCAGATCGATGCGTATCTGTAAATATTGTAATTTAGGTGAAGTCGAGGATGAATTCCATTTCATACTTATCTGTCCATTTTATAAAAGTCTACGGGTATTGTATTTAAAAAAATATTACTGGTCTCGTCCTTCAATGTTTAAGTTAGTTCAACTCCTTGCCATTCATAATCGCAAACAATTGTGCCATCTCGCAATGTTTCTGCGTGAGGCAGGTAAAAAACGGGATGTCGGATAACTAGTACATCCAACTGATGTATTATTACTATCACTATTATTAACCGGGTTTTCCAACGGAAAAATCCGGTTATTAAAATGGTGAAAATGGCGGGCGGGTGGGCGGGCGGGCGGGCGGGCGGGCGGCTGCCAAAAGGGTACCCTCATTGTACGGATAACTCCTCCTACAGTTTTCAAGATAGGAAGTTGTTCTTTTGCAGATCAATTGTACATATATCAGAGGTGTGCATATTGCTAGGATTTTGATTTCTGATAATTTATTGGAAAAATACCAGCTTTTGAACTTAGTCATTTTTTGGCAAAATATTGCATATAGGGTACCCTCATTGTACGGATAACTCCTCCTACAGTTTTCAAGATAGGAAGTTGTTCTTTTGCAGATCAATTGTACATATATCAGAGGTGTGCATATTGCTAGGATTTTGATTTCTGATAATTTATCGAAAAAATACCAGCTTTTGAACTTAGTCATTTTTTGGCAAAATATTGTATATAGGGTACCCTCATTGTACGGATAACTCCTCCTACAGTTTTCAAGATAGGAAGTTGTTCTTTTGCAGATCAATTGTACATATATCAGAGGTGTGCATATTGCTAGGAGTTTGATTTCTGATAATTTATCGAAAAAATACCAGCTTTTGAACTTAGTCATTTTTTGGCAAAATATTGCATATAGGGTACCCTCATTGTACGGATAACTCCTCCTACAGTTTTCAAGATGGGAAGTTGTTCTTTTGCACATCAATTGTACATATATAGGAGGAGTGCATATTGCTAGGATTTTGATTTGTGATAATTTATGAAAAAAATACCAGCTGTTGAACTTAGTCATTTTCTCTCAAAATATTGCATACAGGGTACCCCTATTGTACGGATAAATCCTCCTACAGTTTTCAAGATAGGAAGTTGTTCTTTTGCAGATCAATTGTACATATATAGGAGGATTGCATATTGCTAGGAGTTTTATTTCTGATGATTTATAAAAAATAACAGATGTTGAACTTAATCATTTTCTTGCAGAATATTGCATGTAAAGTACCCCTATTGTATGGTAACTCCTCCTACAGTTTACAATATAAAGTTTTTAGTAGTTTTATTGTACATATATGTTATATGTATAAATTACTTGTAGTTTGTTTTTGTGAAATTGAAGAAAAATATCAGCCATTGAATATATTCTTTTTCCTCATTATATTGCACACTTGGTGCTTCAATAATCTTGATAATTCCTCCTGCAGTTTCTAAGATCAAAAGATATTTTGTGTAGACAGGCATAGTGATATTCGTCTTGCTTTGAAAGTTTGATAAATATGAAAACAAAAGAAACCAAATTTTGACTCCGATTATTTCGGGTCGGGATCGGCCTCAGGTAATATTTATCACATGAGATCATTTAAACGTTTGCCTTGGCCTATGATGGTCTTAGCTTCTTGGTGATTAAGACTATCAATTCAACTGCTCGCCATGCGTCCTGCTGCTGCATTTTCCCAGGAGATGACCAAAATGTATAAATGGTATTTAGCGTTGCGCTACATTTTAATGTGTGAGTAATTTAATTATGTAGATGTTAATTATATCTGTAAATCGGAGTAAAAGGTAATTAAAGCTGGATCGTGTCTTCGAGGAGGTTGTTTTGAGGTTGTGCAGATCGTGTTTGCATTAAATTCAGCAGTAATGATTAATTAAATAAAATACAGCATTTAATAGATAACTATCAATCTGGGTATATAAAATATTCGGGTTGAAAAGAAGAAATTTCTGAAGAGGAAGAATTTTCTGAAAAGTGATTAACACATCTGTATTATGGTGAGTAGCATTTTAAATCATGCATGCATTGATCAGCTTTCTACACCATGCATTTAAATTATCAGAACTTCAAATGCCACCAAGTAAAATTTGAGTCTGTTTTTTTTTTTTTATAATTTCTCAATACATGTATTTGAATTTACACAAAAAATTTCAGCTTGGATTAGCAATATAAACAAAGTGATTAACATTAGTAAGGTTATGTAATTCCATTTTTTCCCAGTCTCAAGTTTTGCTAACATTAGTGTGATGCTTAGCAAAGAATGTCATTGTTTTAAATTAATGTCTGCATTTTTACCATTGAACATGTTGAAAAGGAAATCAAGAGATAGTACTGGACCTGTTGAATAGATATTGATTATTGTAGCTGGTTTGGTCATCGAATCAAAGAAATAAACTGCATTAATTTAAGGCAAAATCTTTTTATTTAGAAATTACACCCCCATGAAGGAGCCCATATTCTTCGTTTTAACGTTAACAAACTGATATAATTAAACGCTTTAGAGACTCCCTAAATCTTTTTGTATGAATACTTACGCCCTTATATAACCTTAATTACATGAATACAAAGAAATAAACAGCATTAGTCAAATGAAAAATGAAATTAAAATCAGCAAAGGAAATAATCCGAATTTGGTTACTATAGTAATTAGGTGGAAAAAATTGTATAACTCGAATGTGAGATTAAAAAAATCAGCATTTTTGCAGAGTAAAAAATCGCCTTATTCATAATCTGTTCCTAATTGTCGGTGATTCATTAAGGTATAATCTTAGAATTGTCTTCAAAGCCTCATCTGTATCCGACTTATATAACAAGAAATGTTCAAAGTCTGTATCAACCACCATAATGCTGGTTAAGCTAAAATATAAACTATTGAAAATCAAAAATCCTACTTTGGTTACTATAGCAATTAAAAAAAATTGTGTAACTCAGTTGGGAGATTAGAATGAAATCTGCATTTAATAAGGATTGTAAGGCTATAAAGTATTAAAAAAGTCGGCGGACTGTGTTCTTCTTATATTTATTTCTAATCTATTTAATTGTGAGCTGGGGAATTTCAACGTTTTAGGGTTTTTGTGGAGTAGTATTTTTAAAATAACTGTTTCGCTTGATATTGTGTCAAGATTCCATACTCCATCCATAGCATCCATCTTAGTTTTAAAATATCAAATTTATAAAAGTGAAAAAAAAGCATTCTTTACACACATTCGCGTAAAGTCATAACTTAAACTAGAGCAGAGCTCGTGGCAAAACCACGAGTAGGTCTTCCGTTGTTGCTGCGAGTTGAAAATGTATGTGATATGGTGTCAATAATTTATAATGACTAAACTTTCAGTTCTGCTTTTGTTATAAAAATGTGTTGTGATTGAAAGCCTGTATATAAAACGTGTTTTGAAAAAGAAAGAAAATGTTTTAGGAAAACTATCTGTCGAACACAGTTTATGTAATCGTTTCAAACATTCTTTAAAAAATGAGATGTTTAATGGCGAGTTAAATGTTCAGAGGGTAGCAAGCATTGTTACATGTACTCATGATTCATGTGAGGAATTACTCTAGCATACCGAAACTGAAACTGTGTTTGCACCTAAGCACAAATCATCGCCGCTGACAAGACTTAGTTCTTGGAAATAATGAAGCATTTTTTAAAGGAAACTTTTTTATAAATACCTTGGAAATAGTCAGATTTTAAATGGTACGAACAATTTGAATTTTTTTAGTCGTGTGTATTCCTACGCCAGAGTTCAATATATAGTCTTGTTCAACCATCGGCTGTCTCCTTACATCTCTGGCAAGTAGAGAGTCAGTCTATATTTAGAGGTCGCATCATCAAGCTATCACGTGACCTGGTATCTCTTACTTGTCGGAGATTAACGGAGACAGCCAAGCATCTGGTTGAACGAGACTAGAGTTCATTATTGGTTGGATCCATACAATTTTTGAAATATTTGGAATACCAAAACATAGTTTGATGAAATCAATTCTATTTTAAAATGTTACACAACATGATTCATTAGAGGATTTCTCGAAATTCTAGTCGGAAAAGTCAGAGAATTCGAATTCATATTATAAAAATGTGCATAATTCAAATGCAGATTATAAACTACTTGCCAAGCAAACTAGCATATCGTTGATTTTAAAATAAATAATATTCGATAAAATCAACTCTCGTCAGTACATCAGTACTTTGATTTAAAAACCGAACCCGCCTACAAAACACGTAACCTTTTCTCTAAGATAACTTCATTTAAAAATATTTCTAAATTTTTGAAAACTATGTGCAAGTTTAGAATTGTTGCGTTATGACAAAATTTACAGACCCTGCAACGTACTACTACACCAAAAAACGTGCGACTTACGTGCGTTTCGTGTGATTGTGAAGCGTTTCGTGTACACCGTTTAGCGTTTCGGGCAAAGCGTGTAAATCGTTTCGGGCAAAGCGTGCGAGAACCGCGTGAAACATTCATCAGATTTCATTCGGAACTCACTGACACTTCAATTCACTTTCAATTGATGAAAGGGAATATATCCAAGATATTTTTATTGAACAATTTTCACTCAGGAACGAAAACAATTTTCTTACGGAGATTTATAATGGGAAATGTTTACATCTTTTCTCCATTCGGAAGTACTCGGGGTACCTCGCGCAATTTCTAAACGTTATCATCCGGGCTTATTAATGGCTGATGCAATGCAAAATCCCCGTAGACTTTCAATATTGGGATGTGTATTGAACCTAAAGCGGTAGAGGGGGCGTTTCAACACATATAATCTGGACATTTTTCATATAAGTGGATGAACGTAGTTTGAGCACAAAGGTATTTACTATTATTAAAATATCAAGCAAAAAGTGGTGGAAGAAAAAACTCGGGACAAAGTATATCTTATAAATTTATGAAACTTTGAAGTGTTTGGAAATTCTTTAACCAGGGAACAACGATGTCTATATATAGATCAGTAATAGGATAAGGTAATGTCAAACATCGAAGACTGTACGAATATTTAAGAAACTGTTTTTATTTCAAGTGTTACCGTTAATAATTAAATCAAAGTTTGCCGAATCTTTCTGGAATTAAACATAGGTTGAAAATTTACTTTGTATGAAAACTTTCTTCATGGTTACTCAGTGTGAAACATTCTTTACCTTAGACGTTTTACTTTTCCACTAAGCATCCGCCTTCGTTGCCTTTCCTTTACACTACATCTAAATTCATCATGTTCATAAGTGATTATTCGTTCGCATTTAAAATATTTATTGTCCGTATTCTCGGACTCCATGCTAGGAAATTGAGTTGAATGTAAGCTACGTCATTCTTATCCATGTGCATGTTGTCGACGGCGCGCGGCCAAAGAAATTTTCACAATCCTTCTTTAAAAAGCTTTAAAGTTATACAATATAGGATATACATGTAATTTTTATATACAGACCTTAATTAATTTGTTTGCAAGTTTATAACTAATGAGTATTCCTTTATCTGCACCACTTATAATTTACTCAACTCTCTCTCTCTCTCTCTCTCTTTTCTTTCTCTCATTCAAGTCACGAGCGGCAATGTCTTAACTCCGCCCAGCTACGATTTGATTGGACAAAGGTCTGTGAAAACATTAGGTAGAAACTTTTCTGGAGTAAACCCCTATTAAACGCTTCAGTGTACTTCGCTGTAACTTAAACGATCATGTTTTGATAAGCATATATTTTTTTTTATTTATTTACATCGATAACTCTTACTGAGACCATTCGACTTTGTACAAGCAGCACACATAACCTCGGACATCGGGTGTCTCCTGCACCTGGCTGAACCTGTCAATCAACCTCTGTGTATTTGTTTTCATTGGATGGTCAAGCGTCTATTTTTTTGTCAATAGCCAATGGAAAATTAATGACTTCAAGGTAATCGGAATCAGTATTTGATGAAGCATACAATTCAAATGACAAAATTTTTATTAATTATCTGAAAATTATTTAAACCACTGTTAATGGAAAACAAAGAGTCTTAGAAGTAATTAACACACAGGGATTTGCCTACAATGTACACAGTCATGCAATTACTAGTAATTATTATGGGAATCTTTACGCATGGTACTTAATTCGAACAGATTATAATAATCTATACACTGTACGCCGTTACACATGTACGAAGCGCCGGTAATATATACGAATATTGAGTCAAAAATTTAAATCATTTTTATTTCTTGTTCTTTTCAATACAATGTGAAATTACTTTCAGAAAAAAAATCCGAAATACTTATTACAACTTTCTTTTTTGTGAAATCATTTGAATTTTTTCTGGGTTCATGTATATATATGTACAGAACATACTTATTTACGCGCGAATGATACGACATAGGAAAAAAATAATCGGTTGTTCGTAGAACATTTTTATCTTACGAATGTGACTAATTTAATTTTAAATATTTTTCAACATTATCAATGTAAATAATATCAGGTGTATTTACTGTTTGTGTTTTTACATCGTAATCTCTGAAACCAATAAAAATACTATTGTTAGCAGAAAAATCAAATCCCGCCGAATACTGAAAACCCGATTTCAGTTAGCAATCATACGGATTTTATTTTTGGTATTGACTATTGAGTTACGGTAACTTTTTTTCTGGATGATTTTATTATTTATTATTTTATGTAAAAGCACCATTCCAACAGTTACTCAATTATATAACAATGGATGACCTGGGGCTATATATGTTCCGAGCTGTGTGCGCTGAAGCGACACAAGATTTTCGGTCGCATGTGGCGATTGAATTTACACAGACTGACTGAATAAACAAATTGGTGGGAAAGTGAAACAAAATGTCACACATGAGAAGAAGCCACCAAAAATGATTTTCGATAGATCTTGATATCGTTAATGATATCGTTAGTGATAATTAAAAAAGTCCAGCGCGAGCTCCTGTCAGGGGGGCGGGGGGGGGGGGGGGGGTGCAGCAATGAGTTCGCTTCTACAAAGAAACGAACGACCATGTAGAAAAACTACAGAAGTGATTAATATGTTTAAAATTCATGTGAATTTTTTTTTTTTAAATCATCGAATGCCTCAATTCAGGACATTTTTTTATCGTGCTAGCACCTACTGCAAACATGTTACATGGAACTTTGATTATAATTTGATTTTTAAACTACCTTGTATGCTATCTATAAATCAATGCTTAATCAACTGTACAAGTTTAATGAATTTATCTTTTCATCTTAAACGAAAATAATAGTTGAAAACATAATAAAATATAGTTGTGTCCGTGCAAAATATGAAACATGAACGCGCGATAAGGTACATGTAGAAGAACACGAACCGACCCCGGATTACTTGTCCACTCGCGCCGGTTCTCCTCAGCCATGTGCGAGGGATGATCACCATTTAAAGGTTTACTATTTGTGTGTGTGTGTGTGGGGGGGGGGGGGGGTGATTTAAAACATTATTTGTGCAGTTCCTAAAATATTTTACATAAACAAACTAATCATTAATTTATGTCTTACATGTACGATGTTTACGATTTGGACTAATATCGCTCATTAATATTCATTTACACTCAAATGTTCAATTGAATAAATACAAGATGGACAAACTTTTATAGGATTAAATTAAAACAGTTCCTGTTTTTACGGCTATATTAACTCAAACACGTTCATATGCATGTAAGTGTGCGTCGCGGTGTGAGAATCTTGTGTATTAAAGTAAATCCACCCTCCTGTGACATCATACATTTTACATAAACCATAAATTCATTAAAATTCTTGCAAGTAGATTTGTAATTTCTATGTAATGATAGGTGCACATCAAAAACTCAAATCATTGTTTACTTGGAGATATTTAATATGCGTTTTTCATCCTTATATTCGACATAATTCAATAATGACAAAGGGAAATAACTCTTTTCTACTTTTCTCTAAGTGATATATCTAAATACTATAATTTTTCTAATGTAAACAATTTTTTTTCTTTTTTTTTTAATTAATTTTAGTTTTCTGGCAAAGTTAGCAATAAAATTTAAATAGACAAACAAGTATCCATCCACTTATATTTAATTTTTAAACAAAAAAGTGTGATTTTCAGATGATAATTTCAGCCTTTGGTTTTTATTACCTTACATCTTAAATAGTATGGATACATATATATTTTATTTATTATTTGAAGAAATTCAAGTCCAATAAGTTAAAAGAAAGGGAAGTTTTTAACTTTGAACCCATGATTTTATAGGTACGGAGTTACCTTAAATACCCGCTTAATTGCCGCTAGGTAGTGCAGCAGTGGCTGATCTCATCGGCCGTTGGCGAAGGATATATTACGTAAAGGTACATGTACAACGCACAGACAGGCACAGTTCAGAACCCAGGAAGATTTGAAAAGTTTGCAGTATAATGACCATACTCTATCAAATAGAAGTTATTTATTTTAAACTTAAAACCCACAATTGATCTGTGTCTATTATTGCTTTAGATTGAGAATGACATTGCTTTTATTAATTCACTGAACGATTTCTTAATTGACACCCAATCGTTTAATCCATAAAAAAATTATGTGTAATCAAAACGAAACCAATTGTCGAGTTCGAGGCTAAATAAACTCATACATGTATATGAGAGACACAGCTCTCGTGTATTAGATAACCGCTGACCGCTACAGCCGCGAGCATGGTGACCGATTTTCTCGGCCGCGGGCGAGGGAGAGCTTACGTAATGGTACACACACACAGCTCTGATTCAAGGTAGATTTTGAATGCATGGAGTTATTAAATAAAATGTAATGCATAGAGTTTTTTAATTCCATATTTTGTGGTTAAATAGAAAAGAAAAAGAATGTTTTGTTTTCCAATTGCCATTTTTAATGATTGTGCACTATAAGAACTTAACAACAATGACTTAAACTCCTAAAAAAAAGCATGTACTCCAACAAAAAAAAAATTCTTATAAATTAATGTCTCCTGTATAAACCAGCATACTTTCTGCGGCAACTTTATGCCAGTTGTACGCACAAAGACTTTCGTTAACTTGTCAAATGAAAACAGGTACATGTCAACATGTAAAGCTTTTTACACTCATACTACACAAATCACTTACAAAATAATATTGTTACGACCTTTATGAGATCCCAACAAACAACTTTTCCAGCGACATCCATATCAAAATCCTAACCGTTTTTGAGTTATTAAGCAAAAACTTTTAAGGGCTATTGGCCCTTAATTTAAGGGGCCAGCCCTTTTTTATTGGTGTCAAATGAAAGCCCTTGATATTCTGCACAACTTTTATTCTACATGTCTTAACAAAATAT
Organism: Magallana angulata; assembly: GCF_025612915.1. Classification (NCBI taxonomy): domain Eukaryota; kingdom Metazoa; phylum Mollusca; class Bivalvia; order Ostreida; family Ostreidae; genus Magallana; species Magallana angulata. The sequence goes on along the minus strand of NC_069112.1, from coordinate 4,106,386 downwards.
TTTTCGTTAAAAAGATATAAAGGAAAATATGTCTAAATTTTTGCACTTTTTGGAATCCTGTTTTTTGACCCCCTACCTTTTCCTAAATAAGGAACGTAATCCAAAAACAAAAACCGATGTATACAACTTCAATGTCTTTGTTATTCAAATTCGTTAAATTCCCATTCCCTGCTATCATAGTCTCGGAGCCTTTGTCTGGAAACCAAAGGCCCTAAAAAATTTTAAAAGGGGAATAACTCGTTAACGGAAAGGGAATTCTATCTTTTATGAATTGATGAAGATAGTGTTTTGTAAAGTCCATTAGCCCTGAAAATTTGAGCAAAAACCGTTTAGAAATGAGCATGATATGAAGCCTCAAAGTTCGCGTCTAGGAAGAAAAAAAAAAAAAAGAAAAATAAGAATAATCTTAACACGCACAATAATAGAAAGGTCTTCCGTTGGAAACGGAAGACCTTAATAACAAACTATCCTATTCAGTAAAGTTTGCTGTTTACGAAATATTTTAAGTACGAATTAACTATCAGCATCCAAGTTGTAACAATGGCGGGAAACTTAGCGTTGTTTGTGGGTCTCCTCGCCTTTTGTGCGGGACTTGAGATAAACTCTCGCGAATGTCAGCCTTCGGGTAACACTCTTAATTGTCGGTGGAGAGGAAAAGGTAATTACGTAGTCAGCACTCCCCTGTACCAGGAAATCTTGACGATGAATTATATGTTCATTGCTGCATCACTTATCGTACCACCACTGATGAAGGGGAGCCTGATGAAAATCGAAATAAAGGTTGGCGAAATTTCTTGTTCAGCAATAATCGCCCCACACACAATTTTGGTTTACATCACCTAACAAAGATGTGTAAGTAAGCTCTGTATGAATCTGTAACTTGGGAAAAATATAACAATTGTCGACGTTGACCTCTCCCCCCGCCCCCTTCTTACATCATACATGTACTAGTACATACAGATCGCATGCTTCAATCCTATTATCTCGTATTTATTAATGCTAACAACACGTATGCATATCGTAGTTTATTTACGCGGTTGTAGTTTTTATATAATTTAACTGTTAAAAAGTTGGCATGAATATGTTATAATAGTAGGTCTAATACTACCAAACGTTTTAGTCTACGGTCGGAAATATTGACATTATGAATTTCAATCATCAAATTTGATCAGCTTCAAAGTACAATCATTATACCTTTTTTTGCATCCTGACCAAATATTTTACCGGTTCGATTATCCATGTACGAAACGTTAGACCCTTAGCTTATGTTAGTTTATTAATCTATTTTTTTTTAATATAGGAGGTTTCGACTTCCACCCCTGCCAGCAGACAGACGTCAGCTTCCACCCCCACCGGCACACGGACCTCGGCTTTCACCCCTACCAGAACACAGACCTCAGCTTCCACCCCCACCGGCACACAGACCTCAGCTTCCGCCCCCACCGGCACACAGACCTCGGCTTTCACCCCTACCAGAACACAGACCTCAGCTTCCACCCCCACCGGCACACGGGAAACCAACGAAGACACAACACCTTGGCAAGTGCTTGTGTACATCTTTGGAGTGGTGACAGGTATTTTGTTTTCTCATTTTTCAATAATTTCGTATCTCTCTTTCCATAATATATATATTTCTATATACTGTTCACTCAATAAACAATTGTTCTGATGGTCTTCATTGTGATAATCATACATCTTGTACGAAAGTATAAGAACCATCGTGCAACGGAGTTATTTTATAATTTACCAATGCAAGAAGTTCCAAAAGACCATGCTGCTTAAATTGGTATATTGCTTTTGAATACGACTAAATTAAAAAAAAAAAAAAAAAAAAAGGATCATTCTTTTATTTCAGTAATTCTTCTTCTGATTGCAATATACACTATATATAGAAGTAAAAGAACCCAAAACACAATGTGCAGCAATTGCTGTCCATGTGGCAGCAATGTTTTATTTGATCGAGAAGATCTATTCAACCTTTGAATGTATGTATATTTAATATTTTGTATATTTGATATTTTGTAGACCTCCTGCATGAAAGTAAAAATATTACGGATTTGTTTAAGGAAACAAGCATCCAGATTTTTCAATGTATCGTAATTGTTGTAATCCTTCGAAACAGACTTCGACATTACCTTCATCAAGAAAACGAACAACAACCTTACCGCAGACCTGACCTGACCTTCAACAAAATCCACAACAACCACTCCGCAGATCTGCACGTCGAAGAAGCACTCCAAAAAAAATTGAATCTTTAATTAATCATGTAAAATAAGTCGCTTTAAATACTTCTAATAATGTTCAGAATTTTTTTTGAATTTTTTTAAAAATGTAGTTTGATTGGATTTTAACTATTTTTTACAGCTGGTGCTTTTTTGAGGGTAAAAGTAGTTGTAGTATTTTTTTTATTTTTATGACACAAGTTCACCAAAGAATGGTGTTTTGTTTTAATTGTAGTTAGACTGGTTCAGTGTTATTATACTCAAACTACAAATGTCAAATGCTTATGCTTGCCTATACTTTTACTTTGTAATTTTTTTTTTACAATATTTCCTGCTTTCTACATGTTCCCAAATTAACAAGATGTAATTCATATGTGTCATATTTCATATATTTCTGCTTTACTCATTTACTAATCATGCTAAACAGGACTTAGGTCATCTCTTTAAGAAGAAAAAAGTGTGACTTTTTTTTAATTATACAAATTATTGTTATTCCTATTTTTTTGTTTTACCTATCATTTACTGATCATGTCAAAGGACTATGTGCGGTATGGTAAAATATATGCCCCCGATTTCAACCAATTTTTAAATAGTATCGTATAAAAATGAAATCTTCACAAATCATTGTAAAGAGGATGCCTATAACTCAAATAATGATTTTAGTCATCATTGCCCACTCCCTGTTTATCTATGACGTCACCTAAATGAGCTATATCCCGCAAATTTGCAAACAAATGAAGATATTCTCATTTTGCTCTATATTTTGCATTCGGAAGTATAGAGCGCAGGTCTGCTCAAGTACGATTTTAACATATGTTTTTCTTCAGATAGTTATACATATTATACTAAAAAATAGTACTTGAGCAAGCCTGCGCTCGATGCTTCCCAGTCGAATAACCATCGGAAAACACCCATATTTTGCTACAAAACATCAATTTATCAAATTAGTGCAATATTCATGACGTCATTTCTACATTATGACGTCACTGTGGTGATAACCTTTTACACCTTTATTTCCAATATGATTTTAACTATCTTAACCGAACTTAGTCCTTACACTCAGGTTTTTTCTGCATAAAAAATAAAGGCATGTAATTTTTTTTTCATTTTGTATGACCACTTGTAGTTTATGGTTTAAATCTTTACTTTAGTTCTTCTGTTGATCCTTTTGTTAAAAATGTAGCTAGATTGACTTAAATATGTGACAAGTTTATAGTGAGCATTTTTTTTAATATGTAGTTATATTGGCTCAATGTGTACAACTTTTATTCACTTTAGAATTATCATACCTATTTACTCAATCTTGTCATTCTACATATTTCAAATCATACTAATGAAAGTGTTTTATTAAATCATACTTCATACATTCCCATTAACTTATCACGTTAAACAACACTCAGGGGTTTTTTCTGTATAAAAATTAAAGGTATGTGATATTTTTTCATTTTTCTTTCTTGTGTACACTTGAAGTTTGTGATAAAAAAAAAAATCAGCATGTATATATTCAATAATTTAGATTTCCTTTACAAAGTCTGACCAGTTTGAGTTTTGTATTTTCATGTGAGAAATGTGTTACTTTATGAAAAACAATTTGTACTTACAAAAAGACTCTTTGAAATGGTATAAGACGGAGATACTGGACTCTAGTCTCATTTCTTCCTCCATATCCTCACAGAAAAAATGATCACCGGCTAGGCATTCATAAAATTCCATTGGAATGAAATCTAGCATAAGAAGTTCGTCAATATGATCTTCTGTGTACTAAGATTCGATTTCTCTCCCATTGTCTAAGTTCTCTTGTCTCATTTCTTCCAGCAGATCCTCACAGAAAAAACGATCACAGGCTAGACATCGATAAAATTCCATTGGAATGAAATCTAGCATAAGAAGTTCGTCGATATGATCTTCTGTTGGAGAATAAAATGGATATCAGTCTTCATCATAGAATACTTGGGAAGCGTCGCAAAAACGTCTCATTGCTCGGTAAAAATCCTCGACACGGCCAAGTATCATTTCCTTTCCGTCAACGTCTTCAATCTTAGGCCGTACTTTTAATTTCCAATATAAACCGCCTTTTTGTTCTACAAAGACGGAACTAGCCAAGTTCAAAAGTTCTTCGGCTTTTTTCCATGCTTCCATACTCAGTCCCACAACACACTTCCTTTCATGAATAAACGTCCCTCTCAGATTATATAGTTTCAAACATTGACAGAGTTCGCGGGGTCTGCTGTCTATCATCATGTTGAGAGCTACAACATTATTAATGTATTTCTCCCATCGTAGAATGGCCTGCTCGCGTGCATTGTTGTATTCAGTCATGGTGAAACTCGTACACGTTCTCAAATGACCCGTTCTTTATACACACACACACACACACACACATATATATATATATATATATATATATATATATATATATATATATATATATATTGGCGAAGTGACGTCATATACATTCCACAGACTGACCAAGTCTGTGCTAAAAATACCCAACATTCATGTGACGTCACACATTCCAAAACTGTTATTAACATTTGCAGAAAACTGTGTGTTCCAAAATTTATAGTAGATTGATATTTAAATAAGTTCATGGTCAATCAATATTGAAATTTATTCTTCATCAGATCTGAAGTTGTCTCATCTCCCCCCCCCCCCCCCCCCCCCCCATCCTTTGACACATAATCCAACGATACAATTACTCTCATGAACAGTGCCCCCTCTTAAGCAGTACATTTGAATACATTTACAAAATGTAGAATTTTCTAAATTTTGATAAATACTCTTCTTGACCACAGCTACCTTTGTTACAAACCGAAGTAACTCGTCCATTTTAGAAGAAAATATCTGCAAAGTGGAAAGACCTAGTCTGTGCTAAATATATTCCTGAGCTAAAATTTCAGAGTCTGCACTAAAAATATTCATAATTTAAATGTCCGCCAAAACTTTACATTCCTGAGCTAAACATATCACCAGGTATACCCCTGACGTCATACATTCCATAGACTGACCAAGTCTGTGCTAAAAATACTCAACATTCCTGTGACGTCACACATTCCACAAGCTGGCAGTCTGCAGTCTGTGCGACGAGCCTTAGTTTGGTACTACTTCTTTAGCCTGTTATATATACACTTTAATTAGTCTAAAATTATGAGGAAGACATTTATAGAACACCAGCACCCACCCCAGACCTTAGATCCGCGCATGGGGTTATCTGATTCTGTTCTGGTGCATCGAGGAATCTATCACTTCATTCTGCTTAAACTGAACAGAAAATAATAAATTGGTAATATTCCTGTGTATTTTACGAATTGAAAGGTTTAAAAGGTTAACTAGTAGACTAATTGTTCTCGAACAATTAGAGGTCTTTCCACCTCATTGTTTTTTATGTTTGAAATAAGATTGCTTTAATAAAATAAAGTAGTTTTTCTGCGTTACTTCATAAAAAAAAAGTGTCAAACGATTAAGTTTGCAATTTTTTATTGCTTGACCTTGACCATTGACCTTTATGTCATTTTCATCTGACAAGGTAGGCGCTTCAATACCAAGTGGTCCGATGTATTTATGATTATTGATTCAAAAGTTATTTGTGTTTTTTATTGACTGTTCGAAACTTTCAGGGGCAATAACTGCTAGAAAGGGACTTTGGACCCTGTCGGTATGAATAGATTGAAGAAGCGTCGAAGTATACTGAATACATTAGTAAAAGTTTCAAGTCTCTATCTCTAACGGTTAACGAAGAGTAGGAATAACAAGCATTTTGTACAATAGGGGCAATAACTCTATAATTGTAATATGGAAAGGGTCAAAGGGTGATATTTTGAAATGACTTAAGATGTAATAGGAGTAGCGATAACAAGCTTTTCTAACACAAGGGCAATAACTTTGTTCTGGGAGTTATCAAGCAAAGGGTCATTTGGTACCATAACTTTTAATGGCCAATAACATAAAGAAAACATTCTTTTAATATCTCTTGAAATAAAAAAGCTGTCCTTGGAAAAAAAGAGAAGAAAAAATAATAATAATAATAATAATAATAATGAAAAACAAAAGAAATACAAAAGGTCTTTCACCTGAAAGGTGGAAAGACCTAACTAGTAGACTAATTGTTCTCAAACAATTAGAGGTCTTTCCACGTGCCTAAATCAAAGTTTGATATATTAATTAACTTAAATGTGTTTCAAGCAATTGAATGAATTTTTTGTTTTACATGTTGCTCAAAATGATTTAAATATTACGTAAAAAATGAAATGAAATCTGCATGTTGTTTATTGTGTTTAATGGGGTGAAAACACGAAGTATCTTCTATACTTATAAATTAAGACATTTTGCCAATAAGCTAAAGCATGCCTGTACCAGAGTAACTGCTTACACATTTGGTATTTCAACACAAGAAATATGATGTCCGTAAGCTATAATTGAAGTTTACCTGATAAGTAGTTATTGCAAACTTAATTAAAAACCTACTTTCAATTTCGATAAACCAGCCCGAAATAGCAAAAATGAGAGTTAGGTGGTGGACACGCTTTGGTTGATCCAAGTCAGTGGAAATCTGAATTGAAATACATGCTTACAATTAAATGATATTGTATGATTACGCAAAGAGTGAATATCTTTACTGGGAACTTACTTGCAGTATACATAGAAGTTAAGATTCGACAAATGTTGGATAAATAAAACAAGGCAATTCTTTTCTTGAATGCGCGATTTTAGTTTTGATGGATAGAACGCTTGCGAAGCACGACCTCTGGCGAGAGAATGGAATAGAACTTTCCAGAACGGAGTAACCAAGAACGCGGTTTGACTAATGAACGTCATGGCAAATACTCAGTATAAACAATTCATCAAGCATTACCGGCAGATACCTTAGATAGGACATCTTTGGTTAATACAAAAAAGCTACTATACAAAGTGGAACAATTTGATGCGATTTTAATTTTGATGGAAAGAACTTTCAAGAACGGGGTGCCTTGGAACGCGGGTAGACTAATTAACGTCAAGGCGGAAGGTGTAGGGCGAGTTAGCCATCGGACAGATACTTTGGATCTGACAACTTTGGTTTAAAATAACGTAATAAAGATGCGTACGCTAGCGATTTTTTAATTTCATATATTTTACAGCACGACAGGTTGGTAGAGTAGTAAACATTATACATTAATTTGTAAATCATGAACAGTCTATACTGCAGTATGAATGATGTATGCATAAAACGGGGAAGTTGAATTGGGGAAGGGGGTGACCTCCTCCCCAGTTAAATTAAGAGATACGACGCACTAAATACCCACTTACGTGTTTGAAATAAAATAAAAATGTTTGTTATTTTTGGTTCCAGTTAGCTGCGAGACTCTTAATATTCAGCCATGCAGTTTTGTTTTTATTCCAAAAAATTTCGGAAAAAGCATGTTCAAAAATGAACAACCCCCCCCCCCCCCCCCCCCAAGGTTCATCATTATAAGCATTGTATCATATTAATTTGTAACGTGTTAATTCCCGCACTTGCGCGGGATATCATCTAGTTTCATAAAAATGTGTAAAAACATCGCAATTTAAGTCGACCACCATAACTTTTGATATATACATTTCTTCCTAATATTCACTTTTTTATCCAGAATGAAATATATTTTTTTCTTTAAACTACACGAGCGCAGTTAGGTACATTTTGATTTGTATTTTGTCATTTGCAATTTACGGCATAAACAAATGCAATAGTATTGGGCCAGAACTATCTCAGTTTGTATGTGCCATAAATTGCAAGCGTTTAGCGTAGGAGGAATTATGGCCACAAGGAATGTCAACGCGGATTTTACCGAAGAGCTACAGATCGGCAGCTAATGGCGCACCTTTTATTGACCAGTCTAACAGAATGTATAGTTTCATATCTCTTGCAACTTGACAAGTTGAGAATTCAGATGTTTGGTTGAACAGTACATATATCTTTGTAAAAGTCAAGCAACAATTTCAATTGAAACTGTAGACTTTCAAAAAAAATTCAACCATTACTATATCCATGATCGTAAAAAAGGTATTATGATACCATGTTGGTTTAACAAATAATAAACGCCAATTGTAAGCAAGTTTTCCCCGAATAGTGTACAAATAATTCCTTCATTCTTGCAAAACAATGAAAATGTTTCATGGCGTAAACGATGCATTCTCAAATTCATCAAAATAAAATATAATTCAGGTTCTTTCATTTTTTTTTTATTTTGAAATACATAAATAGTCTCTTCTCACTCATTCATTTCATACATACATTTTAAAGTACCCTGATCCTAGTATGCAAATTTATTATGAACTTATATAACTGAAACGTAAAATGCAAGGATAAACATTAACAAAATAGGGGAAACAGTATGAAAAAAACCCAAATATCTGAATAAAAAATATTGTCCAAAATAATTTTGCATGTTTTGTTTTTAAAGTAACTGAACTTAAAGTGCCGAACCCCCCCCCCCCCCCCCTCCTTTGGATCAAGGTACTTTAATGACTCTCACAGTTGTTCACATCTTGGCCTTCTTCACATCTCTGAAAAGAAAAATTAAGATTATTAGAAATTCATTTACAAATTGATAAAGCAGGCGGAATATCACATAGCTTTATAAAATGATTAAAGATAATAAATTTGACTTACATTTCACAAATTTCTCCATTTCTTTTCAGTCCGGTAACCTGTACCGGACTAAATTGTCTGCCTGGAAAAATCTTAGCAAAGTTGTCCTTCGATATTGTCAGCATCATATCGTTAATCTCAATGAGATTGCTGCAATGATAAATTCATAAATATCAGTTTGATAGAACATGGATGTAGACAATTGGTTTATGTTTATTGGGTTTTTTTTGCCATGTTGAATGAAATTAAATCATTTATATGTGATATTTTTAAAAGCTCTCTTTTAAAATCATTTTAATACCTTACTTTGACAAACGTAAAAAGGTGGCATGGCAAGGAAAATTATGTTAGAAAGAAATTAAAACAACTAGAAAACTGACCAGTCAGGAAGGGCCCCGCTATGACAATTAATATAGAGAAGTGAAAAAAACTTTGAATTCCATCCTCTTTATATTAACAATGATGAAAAATAAATGCCCAGCAGAAGATGTAAAGAACTGGAATATATAGGATCTCGTGATTTGTAGTTGGATATGATTTTCATCCAACAATTAAAGTGTTTTTTTCTTGAGCCTTAGTGAGGGGATAAAACACACAAGTTGGATAAAAATCATATTATACTACAAATCATATGAGATTCTATTTATCCCATGTTTTATACACCACAATCAATGTTTACACTGTTTATAAAACTCCACATTATTTTACTTCATTATGCCTACGCAAATCCCATTGTAAAGTCACAACTGTGGGATATCAAAAAAATATCCAATGAGTCATATCCATGGGATAAAGGGGGTTATCATGGGATGAAATGAAATTTGTTAAAAAAACAAAGAATTGATACCAATGCAATGATACCTAGGCTTTGCCTCAACTTCAAACAAACATCACTTGCTGACACATGTGTACAGTAATACATATAACAGATAAAGACAGACTTTAGATTTTGTGAAACAGGCAATAATCTCAGGGGATTAATTATCCTGCTCTCATCCATTTATTGAATTTAATCAGGGCTTACAGAAGGAACATTTTCAGGTACTATTCTTAAGTTTCCTTTAATATAAACATAGCAACCAAAAACAACAACAACACCAAAACATCCATTTATAAAAAAAGAAAATAAAAAAGAATCAAAAAACTGATATCTAATTTTTTTTTTTTTTATTTATTGTAATTCATATATTTTTTTTTATTTTACAGAATATATTAAGTATTTGGACTAGAATGAAATATATTCTTTATCAAATACCATCCTTTGAACTGAGGGGTAAAAATATTAGGGTGCAGCTCATGGAATGAGAGTTTAATTTACTTCAAAGCAAACATCAGTGCAGACAAAGGTGTTCATGATTAATCTTGATATGACAGATAGAGATAAGCCTTTAAATTTTCTGCAGCAGGCAAGATAATTAATCCCAGGGGATTAATTGTTCTGCTCTCTTATCCTTTTCTTCTAAATGTACAATAAGATTTTTTTTTTTTCAGAAATGACTGAATGGGGTTATCATCTGATTACCTGTTAAAATTAACAGCATTAAGGCAGAAAAAAATAAAATAAATAATTAAAAAATAAAATGGTGAAAAAGGATATCTTAATATATATCTTGATTTTAGAATTCAATAAAATTATCATAAATCATTGTGTATGGTATTTTAACCAAAATAAAATTTGAATATTATATTTTAAATCCATATTTCAAAGAATGTACACAATACTACACATCATTCAAAATTGACCTTAACTTCAAAACAAAGTTCATTTGCAGACACAGGCAGTGCAGTATTTAATCTCAATGTGACAGATAAAGATAAAGTTTAGGATTTTCTTCCTGTGGAAGGTTAATTAATCCTAAAGGACAAATATTGCACAGCCTTCCATGTATACAATGGTAACATTCTCAGCAGTTATCTCTCTTTGCCCATTCATTCTAATGCATAGTTAGGAATCTACCCCACCACCCCAGCTCCAAACCAGAAGACATAGAGAATCAAAATATGTATTTCTGCCTACTGAACTACCATACCAAATTTGAACTTGATTGGGCAACCATAAAAAAAGTTATTAGAAAAAAACAGGAAATTTGTGGACGGAAGAGTGACAGACGGACGGACAGAAGGACGGACAGAGTGATTACTATAGGGCACCCGCAAATCCTTGCGGGGCCCTAATAAACATAATCAATGTAATAAACATCAGCAATATGTTTAGAACGGAAGATGCATTTAAAAAAAATAAATAAAACGAAACCTTTGTAAGAGAAAAAGAAAGTAGTACCTGGCAAAGGACACAGACTCGACCACCCCCTCAAATGTTTCCTGGAGTTCTGTGCATTCATATGGCTGCAATTGTTAATCAATATCAATCAATATTAGAGTCTGATGAGGCATCAAAATAGCATCTTAATATGAAGAAATTCGTTTACAATATTTCAATATTTTACTTAAACTAAATAGAATTCATTTAATTTTGAAGCAATACTTTTGTCTCTATGTATAGATATTACAATGACTTTTTTGATAGCAAAAACTATTGTGACGAGACAGTGTATGCATTTTACCTCGAACTTTGTCAGAGGGGTGGACGAGTAGTACCTCTGCTTAATGAAGTCGTTACTGGGGACTATATTTCGGACAATATACATGTCCCCAGCAACGACTTCCAGGTCTGTCTCCTTACCCCAGAGGGTAAGGAGAGCAGACTGACCGTCCATGGACAGCTGCACCTCCCTTCTTTGCGAACCGGTGGACACCACTCCCGTCTCACCAATCTAAATTTAAAATCAATTATTAGAATAGTACTCACTTGTACATACTCAAACAGACATCGACGCAAATGATATTTACACTTACGCTTTTTACTTGGACCGGGCCAAGCGACAGTCGTGTGCTGTTAGCCAATGACGATGCGTCAGCCATGTTGTAGGTTTAAGGATTAAAAAAATAATTTCTGATTTTTTTCCCTCCTCGGTCAGTTCAAATAAGGTGTCCATTATCTATAAAATATATTTAGATCACTATTCAATATTCCTATTATTTTCATTGATATACATCCTCTAGTCGTGTGTGTGTGTATTTGAGCGTTTGTGTGTGTTTGCCATTATTATGGGCCGGCACGAGCCGGCCCATTATATGAAATAAGTTTAGAAAAGTCGCATGATTTACTGCGGAGCTGTGCATAAGTTGCGGAGGTGTTTTTTTAATAAATTAATATAAAGTTTAATTAAAATAAACAAAATTATGGTATTTTGGGGAAATATACGTGTATAATATTTTTTTTCTCGCAAGAAGCAAAAATACAACAACAAAAACTTATTATAATCCAGACTCTTTCGGACTCTTTTACTACAAATTGAAGAAGCGTCTGGATGATCGAGATTTAGCATATAAAGTACGAGTGACAGTTAGTGTTTTTAAAATTAATCGCCCGTGCGTTGTAAGTACATGTTCGTGCTATATTTTAAAAAATTGTAAAAATTAATTATTTTATACAGAAGTCATGATCTTCAAATTTCTAAATCATAGTTATTCAAAAAATTAAGTTCAAAGTTTAGTACAGGATTATTTTATGAATGGGAAACATAACGTAATTGCAGGAATAACGATCCATATTTGTTGTTCATTGCCGCGCAAAATAGCGGCACATGCTGAGGATTTCCCCACGAAACATCAGAATGGTAAAGAGCGTTTTAGCTAATATGCATCAAGGGTGCAATATTTTTAGGCCTTACAATGGTGTACAGTGTACTGCAATTGCACTCATAGCTTTAATTGTCTTTATGCAGCGTATGCCACATATATCAAATTTGTCTAGCGAAGAGCTTGATTTCATTCTCAGAGATGGGACTGATTTATATACGTACATTCAAAATCACGGTGGGTCCGGGGGATATCTGTATCACAGAGATTTACCTAATAATTTGCAGAACTGGAATCGTGATTATGGTGAAGTTGAATATTTTTATGACAGATATTATGGGCCAGTTAGTTCACAACATGCAGTTGACAGGAGTGCAGGGCAAATGCATTTCCGCGATGCAATTTTACCAGCATTGGACATATCATCTTTTCATCTTGTTACATTTCGTGATAGTACTGTAGCAATATACTATGACAATTTCAATGATGTGGTACATTTGTTTGATTCACACCAACGGGGTACATTTGTTTGATTCACACCAACGGGATCAATATGGGGTGTCTAGTCCAAATGGCAATGCTGTCTTGCTGACATTTGAATCTTTAGAAGAATTTATAAGGTACACAATAAGCGTTTACGGTGGTTACCAGTTTGAAATAACACCTGTTCGTTTTGGATGGTTTTCCATTAACAACAGGTCATGTGATGAACTGTCACACTCTGCTAAAAAGCAAAAGCAAGAAAGGTTGAGTAAAAATTTGAATTGCTTAAAAAGTCACAAACCCTCAACAGAAAATAAAAAGCAAAAATTGTCACCTGAGCATTTGAATGGTGTTAAAAAAGAGGGCAATATTTCATTTCATAACTATTGCAAAACTAACAAAAATGGTCAGAAAGCATGTCAAAAGAAGAAAAATAAGAAATTGAAATTTTCAGACTTTTATGTATTTCAAGAAGTAAACAAAGAAGTGGCTAGTATTGAGTTTCAAAACTTTTTTTCTATCGATGATGATGGTGCACCGACATTTGTTTCTAATTGTTGCATTTTTGAGAATAGTGATTTCAATGATCAGAAGATTGATTATTTAAGCGATTCAAATCACATTAGAAAATTTGAGGAAGAAATTAGACAGTCTGCAGATTTTTATTACATGTGTTGTGAAAGATTTTTGTTTTCAAATCAGATATATCATTTGAGTCAAACTGTCAGTTTAGATGACCTGCAAATTAACCAAGATGACAATTTGTGTAAGTTTTGCTACACTTCATTGAGTAAACAACAAATTCCTTATTTGTCATGCAAGTCGAATAATTTAAATGTAAGTGAAATTCCTGCAAAATTGCAATGTCTTAGTCTTGTAGAAAGGATACTGATTGCCCTGGTTCAGATATTTATGAGTCTATTAATTTTGCCAGGTGGACAGTATGGTGAGAAAGGTCTTGTCCTTAACTTGCCTTCCAATGTCCAACTTGTAGCTAATCAGTTGCCTCAAAGTACAAGAGATGTAGATTTAATTGGTGTAAAATACTTACATGAAAGTCATGTTGCAGACGAAGAATGGAAATATTTTGCATGTCCGTCAAAACTTTTAGAGGCTTTGAATTGGTTAAAAGCAAATAACAAACTTTATGCTAATATTTCTGTAGATTTATCTGAATATGATCACCATGATACAGGATTTCATAATGCTTACAGTCTGAATGAAGTACTTGAAGTAGAGTCATATACTGCAACCCCTGTAAATAAAACTATTCCAATTGCTAATATACAAGAGTTTATAAATAAAGGGTGTATAGAAGTTCCTTAAATTGAGGAAGGACCTGTAAATGTATATGAAATGGAATCAGGAGAAGAGATGGCATTTCCCTGGCTCTTTCCTCACGGTATAAATGGATATAACTTTCCTAGACAAATGAAAATTCCACGTGCAATGTATTTCAAAAATAGACTCTATCACATACCTGGTTATTTTACAAAAAAATATGACTTACTTATAACATGCTGCAGTTAACACGGACCTGATGCTGCTGAAGTCAGAGATCAATGTTAATATGAGAATAACCAAAAGTACACACAATTCTGAATTTGTAACAGCTTTTGATGTAAAGAATTTACAGCAAAATAGTATGTTATATCAAAATTCTTATATGTTCATGAAAAACATTAGAGGTACAGTAGCATACTTTAGAAACCAATTATACAATCTGTTGGCAATGTTTAAATTCTTAGGTCCCCCAACTCTTTTTATGACTTTATCCGCTGATGATCTCCATTGGTGTGAATTAGGAATGTTGTTAAAGAATGTCAATTATGAATCTGCTAAACTTCATAACAGTTTTTTGGATGACATGAGAAAAGATCCACTATTAACATCGATCCATTTTGAAAAGAGATTTAATGCTTTGATGAAAAATATTGTTTTATCAGGAAAACAACCTCTTGGTATGGTACGTGATTACTTTGCAAGAGTAGAGTTTCAAAATAGAGGGAGCCCACATATACATATGTTTTTGTGGATTGATGGTGTTCCAAATGAAATAACCAATGAAAGTGTTCCTAATCTAGTATCATATATAAATAGTACAATTAGATCATGTCTTCCAGATAGTGAAGATGAAGAACTGAATTATCTTGTTAAAAAATTACAAACCCATAGTCATACGACGTATTGTACAAAATCATATAAAGCTTCTTGTAGGTTTGGATTTCCAAAGCTCATTTGTACACAAACAAAAGTACTTGGCAATATTGATTTTAATTCAGTTAACAAAGGAAAGTTTTATTTTACTAAAAGAAGTAAAAATGAAACCATGATTAATTGTTACAATCCAACTATTCTGCGTCATTGGAGGGCAAATATGGACATCCAAATGATATGCAATGCAGAAGGAGCAGCTTACTATGTTTGCAGCTATATCTGCAAGTCTGAACCCGACGAACTCAAAAATTCTTTAGGTCAGCTTATAAGTCAGGTGTTTCATGATAATCCAACAATTCCAAAATATCAACGTTTACTTAAAATAAGTCTTACTGTATTGAGGCATCGTAAAATGAGTAGTCAGGAAGCAGCATATCGTTTAAGCAATTTGAAATTAATACACACTAGTCGCAGATTTATTTATCTCAACACAAGAATGCCAAACAAAAGATTTAAAATTTTGAAAAGTAGAACAGATATTGAAAGTTTATCAAATGATTCTACAGACATTTTTCAATCAAATTTGATTGATTATTATCATTATCGACCTTCAGACTTGGAACAAATGTGTCTTTACAGATTCTGTTCATGGTATTCAAAATGTTATGATCCACCACCTAAGAAAAAGCTAGGTCTTGAGCGAATTTATATTGACAAGTTTGAGATATGGATGAGGAAAAGTAAAAATCCAAGTGTTGTTCGAACTCCAAATTTTCCATTGTTTTCAGAAGAACATTACTGCTCATACTTATTTTTACTTATTCCCCATAGATCAGAAACTGAATTTATACAACCATATTTAACTGCAAAGGATGCATTTATCCAGAAAAGAGATATTATGGATAGTGAAACAGGCACGTAGATACTTGTCCACCTCACAACATCCTAGTACTCATGAATCCACCAAGAATGCCCACACTACCTCTACCCCTATGTCCACCTCTCAACATGTGAGTACTCATGAATCCACCAAGAATGCTCACACTACCTCTACCCCTATGTCCACCTCTCAACATGTGAGTACTCATGAATCCACCAAGAATGCTCACACCACAACTACCCCTATGTCCACCTCTCAACATGTGAGTACTCATGAATCCACCAAGAATGCTCACACTACCTCTACCCCTATGTCCACCTCTCAACATGTGAGTACTCATGAATCCACTAAGAATGCTCACACTACCTCTACCCCTATGTCCACCTCTCAACATGTGAGTACTCATGAATCCACTAAAAAACTCACACTACCTCTACCCCTATGTCCCCCTCTCAACATCCGAGTACTCATGGATCCACCAAGAATGCTCACACCACCACTACCCCTATGTCCACCTCACAACATCCTAGTACTCATGAATCCACCAAGAATGCTCACACTACCTCTACCCCTATGTCCACCTCTCAACATGTGAGTACTCATGAATCCACCTAGAATGCTCACACTACCTCTAGCCCTATGTCCCCCTCTCAACATGTGAGTACTCATGAATCCACCAAGAATACTCACACTACCTCTACCCCTATGTCCACCTCTCAACATGTGAGTACTCATGAATCCACCAAGAATGCTCACACCACCACTACCCCTATGTCCACCTCTCAACATCCGAATACTCATGAATCCACCAAGAATGCCCACACTACCTCTACCCCTATGTCCACCTTTCAACATCCTAGTACTCATGAATCCACCATGAATGATCACACTACATTTACCCCTGTGTCCACCTCTCAACATGTGAGTACTCATGAATCCACCAAGAATGCTCACACTACCTCTACCCCTATGTCCACCTCATAACATCCGAGTACTCATGAATCAACCAAGAATGCTCACACCACAACTACCCCTATGTCCACCTCTCAACATGTGAGTACTCATGAATCCACCAAGAATGCTCACACTACCTCTACCCCTATGTCCACCTCATAACATCCGAGTACTCATGAATCCACCAAGAATACTCACACTACCTCTACCCCTATGTCCACCTCTCAACATCCGAGTACTCATGAATCCACCAAGAATACTCACACTACCTCTACCCCTATGTCCACCTCTCAACATCCTAGTACTCATGAATCCACCAAGAATGCCCACACTACCTCTACCCCTATGTCCACCTCTCAACATCCGAGTACTCATGAATCCACCAAGAATGCTCACACTACCTCTACCCCTATGTCCACCTCTCAACATGTGAGTACTCATGAATCCACTAAGAATGCTCACACTACCTCTACCCCTATGTCCACCTCTCAACATGTGAGTACTCATGAATCCACCAAGAATACTCACACTACCTCTACCCCTATGTCCACCTCTCAACATCCGAGTACTCATGAATCCACCAAGAATGCTCACACTACCTCTAGCCCTATGTCCCCCTCTCAACATGTGAGTACTCATGAATCCACCAAGAATACTCACACTACCTCTACCCCTATGTCCACCTCTCAACATGTGAGTACTCATGAATCCACTAAGAATACTCACACTACCTCTACCCCTATGTCCCCCTCTCAACATCCGAGTACTCATGAATCCACCAAGAATGCTCACACTACCTCTACCCCTATGTCGACCTCTCAACATGTGAGTACTCATGAATCCACCAAGAATACTCACACTACCACTAACCCTATGTCCACCTCTCAACATCCGAGTACTCATGAATCCACCAAGAATGCCCACACTACCTCTACCCCTATGTCCACCTTTCAACATCCTAGTACTCATGAATCCACCATGAATGATCACACTACATTTACCCCTGTGTCCACCTCTCAACATGTGAGTACTCATGAATCCACCAAGAATGCTCACACTACCTCTACCCCTATGTCCACCTCATAACATCCGAGTACTCATGAATCAACCAAGAATGCTCACACCACAACTACCCCTATGTCCACCTCTCAACATCCGAGTACTCATGAATCCACCAAGAATACTCACACTACCTCTACCCCTATGTCCACCTCTCAACATCCGAGTACTCATGAATCCACCAAGAATACCCACACTACATTTACCCCTGTGTCCACCTCTCAACATGTGAGTACTCATGAATCCACCAAGAATGCCCACACTACCACTAACCCTATGTCCACCTCTCAACATCCGAGTACTCATGAATCCACCTAGAATGCTCACACCACCACTACCCCTATGTCCACCTCTCAACATCCGAGTACTCATGAATCCACCAAGAATGCTCACACTACCTCTACCCCTATGTCGACCTCTCAACATGTGAGTACTCATGAATCCACTAAGAATACTCACACTACCACTAACCCTATGTCCACCTCTCAACATCCGAGTACTCATGAATCCACCAAGAATACTCACACTACCTCTACCCCTATGTCCACCTCTCAACATGTGAGTACTCATGAATCCACTAAGAATACTCACACTACCACTAACCCTATGTCCACCTCTCAACATGTGAGTACTCATGAATCCACCAAGAATGCCCACACTACCACTACCCCTATGTCCACCTCTCAACATGTGAGTACTCATGAATCCACCTAGAATGCTCACACCACCACTACCCCTATGTCCACCTCTCAACATCCGAGTACTCATGAATCCACCAAGAATGCCCACACTACCACTAACCCTATGTCCACCTCTCAACATCCGAGTAATCATGAATCCATTAAGAATGCTCACACTACCTCTACCCCTGTGTCCACCTCTCAACATGTGAGTGAAGGCATCACACGTTTTTATTGTAAATTTTTTAAAGCTATAATTGAATCCGTCATCACATAAAATCCAAGTTTTATAGATAAAACTGTAAAGTTAAAGATAAGGTAGCATTGGTAATCAATTCTGTTATTATAAAACTTTTTATGTCTACCATATATTTCAGCCACCTACGACTTTGGAGACTACGGATAAAACAGTGAATGGGGATACAGCACCACTGTCTGCGGATACAACAGCACCAACATCCTCAACAGTGACCATTCTTATAAGTAAATACTTATCTATTTCTTCTTTTTGTTTGTCACTTATTACAATAATAATAACATTAAGATTATTGCAAATCAGGAGTATACCTATACTTCCAAACTTACTTCTTACCCACTTTTTTTCCAAAATCATGAAATTCCTAATCCGGGGGGGGGGGGGGGGGGGGGGGGGGGGGGGGCTGCTTCTGAATCCAACTTCTCAATCTTTCAAGGTGAATTTCGGAACAATAATCTTTCCTGCGATAAAAAGTGGGGGGCTGAACCCTCTATCATGCTATGTTTCTAATGGTTAGGTATAACTTTGCAAAAAAAGTGGGGGGGGGGGGGGGCTAAGGCCCCCTAGCCCCACCGGTTCCGACGCCTATGGTTATAATTCACATAATTCACATACACAATTATTTATCAATGCACAAGTTTCTTTTAAATTTGAGACATTGCTTTCCCATAATGAAATAATATTTTTGATTGTGAAATTGAAAACGATAATCAAAATCAGATACCAAAACAGCCAATACCTCAACAAGAAGTTCAAAATATAACTGAACGTCAGTACCCTCTCAGAAATAGAGAAAAACTGAATTTAATTAAAATTAAAACCCAGCTTCTCACATTCAATGGTATATATGTCAGATTATGGAATAGATTATGGAATTTTGATAATCGTGCTTGGGAACCCTACGGATTTTCCCCAATTTTTTGGTAAATCGCTTTTGATTAGTAAAAATGTGCATTATTTTGATGATTATGTGGAATGTTTCAACAATATCTTCCATAAACGAAATGTCTATTTCTTTCCCAAAGGATTTTTCTTAAAAATATGTATGATTAATGTCTTTTATCACCTGCGCCGATGCGATTTAAATAGATCATTTGCAATGTTAGGATTCGCCCGTCACGTGATTACAAAAAACATATGACGTCACAAAAATGCATCATATATAATATTCAACATCGTTGTCGAAAAATGTAACATAGTTTTTTAGAAATACTCCCGGTCAAAGTATGTTTGCGATGATTCAAATAATATCGTTTTCCAGCCGTATTTTAGCACCGGGACGCCTTAACATTGCTGCCTGGATTCTTGTTTTAAACCCCCTTCCTTTTACAAGCGTTTAAAACAATTAGAATCGGACATCCCGTACACAAAGCATTTATAGATAGTCCCCATCCCCTACTTTTTTTCATCACTCTTATATTTTAAATGCTATGCATACAAATTAATAATATACTCTTTAGAAAAGCAGAAAGGCCCATTATCAGTAGTATTTTTTGGAAAAACCATGGGTAATTATATAATACTCTAACAATGAAAACGAGGTGGAACAAATCTGTTAATGATTTCAAACACTCACACGGTTGAACCTGATTATTCTCCAGCATTGGATTTCGAGGGGGCATTTCCGACTCGGGACATAAATAGATCGAGCCAGAACGGATATCCTCTCATGGAGTAACTGACAGTTCTTAACGAGTTGGTAGACAATGAGAGGAGATTTACTCCAGAGTTATATGCTGTTAAACTATATAAAGGATTATATAGGGAAAATGTGACAAGCCTTATGATTTGAAATAAGGGGAATGCTGATTTTTGGGGGAAGAGGGTAATTGAAATAAAATCCAATTATGAGTGTAGTTGTAGATGTTATTTTGAGGAGACAATAATCAGAGGTTAATGGTATATTACAAATAACATAACATTGTTTTTTTATTTTATTTTCATGCTTTGAAGTGCATATCTTTGTAATGTGTGTATATGTGACTATGTTGTAGAAAATATATTTGTCTTAAATTTCAAAATGATTTGATTTATTAACGTGTGTCTTTTAGATAGAATCTAAAGTAAATGGTATTGGGTGTAAACAGGAAAAGTTACTTACAAGGTTTTCTAATTTTGTCTTCATTCTTAGACTTGCGAGGTTTGTTTTTTTAGTGTGTTTTACTTATGTTTTATAGCATTTGTGTCACGTTTTTTTTTTCCACGTGATGATGGAAAAGAAAGTGACTGTGTTCTCTGTTTTTGTTGTTTTTTTTGTCACCA
Source organism: Magallana angulata (assembly GCF_025612915.1). Lineage (NCBI taxonomy): Eukaryota > Metazoa > Mollusca > Bivalvia > Ostreida > Ostreidae > Magallana > Magallana angulata. Next base: position 4,085,184 of record NC_069112.1, on the reverse strand, counting down.
AGGTACAGTAGCTCCTCTTCGTTATCTGGGTGAAATATCATATTATAACACAACGCGAAGTCAAAATATATCATACAGTAGTGAAAGAGATCAAACTAGAACATTATAATCTGTGACGTGTCAACGGTCTGCATTAAGGTATCCGATCCATAATAGCCTCGGATTCAATGAATCTGGGTGTATAACAGATATGTATAGGCTTAATACTCAGTATACTTGGACATAATTTTCCTATTTAAGTATTAATATGTAAGAGTGGAATGTGTGCTAATTAACGACCTTTTCCTTTTTTTGAAGAGTTGTCCCCCTTTGCTTTTAATCCATAAAAATTAATTCTAAAAAAATATACACGGTATAAAATTTATTTTTATTAGTGTTTGTAGTTCTAATGATAAAATTCATCTTTCCACCAAAGCATTTTTTGATATTCCTTGTAATTACTTTTTTATCTTAAAAAATGTGCTTGTCTCCATAGACCTTAATGCAATCTTCATTAATTGATCACTGCTTAATTAATAATATTTTTAAAAATTTATCTCGGTAAATATTTTTCTACTCTTGAATGCTTTATTACCGTCTTCCTTGAATTTGAAATAATTCACAGTCTCCGGACTGTGCATTTCCTCTCTTTTGTGATTGGTAGAAAATACATGATGTGAAAATTTACAATTATTTCATTGGTTGATATACTGTTCGGCACAAGGGAGATAATTTTCTGATGATCGTTTTTACGTACGACTGAACAATTTTTGTAGATTTCAAATCTTAAAAAGTGAGAAAACGAAAGAACAATAAAAATGGCTCTTAGTGAAATTCAGGCATTCATTTTTCTGTTAATTAGTTAAAAGCAATATTTTGTAACATCTCTTGAAAGAATTTGTTCTTTCCTCTTTGTTTTGATTATACAAATACCAATGAGATTTCATAAGGTATGGCTAATATCAGTGAACAAGTTTGTACATTAGAAACGATGAAACTAATATCAGTAAAACTGAATGATACTGAATGCAGTTGTATTAACTTTGATTTTACTACACTGATACAACCCTTCCTAAGATCTCTTTTTACCTGCTACAGTCGATTTCATATAAATAACACTCTGTAAATAATTTTCAATTTAAAGCACGTACACACTTAAAAGGCACATATTTAAAAAAAAAAAAAGTTCGGCACGCTATTGCATGGAGAAGAAGGCGACATTCATATAAAAAATAATTAAATTGTCTTTGATATCTTATTGCTGTAAAGTGTTTGCTTTAAAGACGGTAAGCTTTTTGAAAAAGCTAAACTTGTTTAAATATCAAAGTATTAAATACACGATGAATATTCAAGGTTGGAAAAATTTGGTCCTAATATGGATCGGATACCTTAAAGGACGCTCATTGGGGCTAAGTGTAAACTCTAATGGCCGGGGATTTATGTTAGATTTATAAAACATACATGCAGATTATCGTTTGTCAATAGTTCATTGCGTGGACCCTGAGGTCCACGCAGAAAATATATAAGCGAGGTTAAACCGGATGCAATGGGGAAAATTCATTCTGCGCATGAGCTAGCCTGGTTCCTGTGCGTAATGGGTAACTCAGGGAACCAGTCTAGCACACGTTTATCTGAATCGGGATCGGGATTCCGTGTCAGATGTGTTCATAAGTTCAAAGGCGCTGTAATTGTAATGTTGTCGGTAAACAGTACAGAAACAAAGTATTCCTTTTAAAGAAATGATTGGCATGTGATATGAACTATCAGTATTATAAAATAAGTTAATGTTATGCCGAAACTACAACATGCATCAAATAGCATAATTTGCAATGTTTTGTTGTTTTCCGAATACACAATCATGTTACTTAACTTTACTTTAATAGTAGGCGAGGCTAGAGAACATCTCGATTACATTTTTTAAAGCATTTAAGTATGATTGAATTATTATGTCCCTGCATTAAAGTTTAAATCTCAAGAAGATTACATCAAAATATGAAATTTTTAATTTACACAAAGCTGTTACTGCATAGCATAGGCGTAGTCACAGGGGGGGGGGGGGGCAGCGGGGGCACTAGCCCCCCCCCCCCCCACTTTCAGATATGGGGGGGGGGGGGGCAAGAGTATGTCTGTGCCCCCCCCCCCCCCCCCCCCCCCACTTAATGTCGAACAAAATCACAGCTATGTTGAAATTATATTAAACCATTATAACAGTTCTCATTTTATGGCAAATTTATTTTATTTTCAGCAACAACTGAGTAAGCATTTCTCTTGAAGTAATAGTAATGTATAGTAATTAAATCTGTCGAGACCTCTTGTGTTCGCATGTTTGGGATAGGGAGTGCGGGTCATAAATTTGACCTAAGTTTAGACGTTTCTGTTTCACTCAGCATCTGTTATCTAACAAAATTACATGAGAGGTACAAGCTGCCCCTTGTGCTGACATCTAAAAGTCATTATTTATTTGCTGTATCTCATTTCTTGTTTAACACATAGGCCGTGAAGTAAGATTTGTCAAACCTCTGGATTTTTTAATTATTTGCTGATTCATTAGTGATTATATGCTTGCAGTCTGACCATCTCTTTCAATCAGTAAGTTTTTATGATTATTTTGTTTTGTGTTATTAGCAAAATGATTAAATTGATATAGAATTAATACATCATAGATGAAACTGTTGTATAAGACCACTCATTCACGCTATTCTGGAGTTAACAAATTGAAATATTAATGTTACTGTAACTGAAACAAAAATCAAGTTAAATCTATTTGAACACCTGGAATTTTATTTCAGAACAATGAATGAACTTGACAATTTATTGTCAGCAATGAAGATAAACGATGAGGACTCTGTGGTAAGCATACGTTTAAAACATTTGCGAAGAGTCCAGGGTGATTCGTGTCAACCTGATTATGAAAGACTCCAATCAGATAAATTAGCGTCAATGTTAATTCCATCGGAAATAAATGTAGATGAAGGTGGCCAACAAGCCCTGAAATGCACGGGAAATGGAAATTGCTTATATAATAGTGCATCACTTGTGCTCTGTGGAGATGAGCATTTGTCCACAAGTCTACGCATTTTAACTGCTTGCGAACTCTTCAGCAATGGACAATTGTACACAGATCATCCTGCTCTAGAAACTGTCATCAAGAACCAAGAATTTATGTCTAGGAATTTAAATGATGCCAGAGCAATGATATTTCCTACAGCTGAGATTAGCAGTGAAAATGAAACCAATGTGAGAAATGTTGCACTTTCTACATGTACAGATAGGGCATGGTCTGGTTTAATACATATCATGGCATTGGCCACAGTTCTCCAACGCCCTATATACTCTGTTTATCCTGAGGTTAATATGGGAATCAGGCCACTTTTCAACAATTTATTTTACCCAGTAAGTTCAAATGAAGTAAATGAAGGGCACATTGAGATTATGTATATCATGTGGTCTAGAGATGGCAATTTTGATACACGTGATGGTGCTTTGTTTGAACCAAATCATTTTGTACCACTCGTGAAGAAACAAACATCAGTACATCAAAAAAGAAAACTGTCAAAGTCCACAGAAATCAAGAAAAAAAGTTAAGCAACAGAAATCCATAAGTTCTTTCTTTCAGAAAAAGAATAAAACATCCGAGAAACAAACTGAAGGTATGAAACCTTCAACATTTACAGCATATAAAGAAAAATCAATTTTAATCATACATAATGAGACAGAAAAAATGGACATTAAATCCGATCAGAGTGACAAAACAAGCACGCTGTATGAAGAAAATGCCAAGTCATAGAAGATAAGGATTCTGCCGAAGAGAACAGCAACAAGGAAAGTGCACAACAAATTATGGAAGGGGAAATAGTACAAGAAGAAAAACAGAATTTAGTTGACACAGAAAATACAGAGTTTATCGATTCATTGGCTGACGAAAGTTGCTCTGAAAAAACAGCACTCGCAGATGACTGTGCAGACATTTGCTGTACTGGTAACACTTCATTTCAACCACGTGATAAAGCCATACTACAGCAAACAAAAGTCACAATAAAGAGAAAGAATAAAACCATAACAAGGGAATTGGTTTGATGATTTTCCTTGGCTTACACTTTGCACAACTAGAAAAAATGTCTTCTGCTTTTTCTGCAGAAAGGCTGTTAAGAGAAAAGTTTTGATGCTGAGTAAAAATGCGGAATTGGCCTTTTCTAAAAATGGCTTTTCAAACTGGAAAAAAGCCATGAATCGTTTCAGGGAACATGAAAATTCATCAGCTCATAAAGAGGCAGAATTAAATATTAGGAGATTGCAAAGTGGTGCCATGGCTGTAAGTGAGCAGATAGAGAAAAAGGAAAAGGAAGACCAGAAGAAAAGACGATTGGCACTCTCCTGTCAGTTGTCTTCCTTGAAATTTCTATTACGACAGGGACTTGCAGTCAGAGGACACAGTGAATCTGATTCAGCTACTTAAATTGCGAGCTGAAGATAACCCAACAATCTTGTCATGGATTGAAAAGGGGAGATATGCTTCTCCAGAAATTGTGAATGAACAAATTTCTCTGATTGGACTGGAAATTTTGAGATCTGGGCTTGATGATGTAAGACAGGCAAAATGGTTTTCTATTATGGCAGACGAGACTATGGATGTTGCATACAAAGAACAGTTAGTTGTATGTGTCAGATGGGTTGATGACAGCTTCAATATTCATGAAGATATGTTAGGTCTTTTTGAAATTCATTCACAAACAAGTGACTTTATAGCTTTGGCAGTGAAAGATGTTCTTATTAGAAGTGGGTTGCCCATTAGAATTATGTCGGGGTCAGGCATATGATGGTGCGCCAAATATGTCGGGACACTTAACAGGTGTAGCAAAACAAATCCAGAACCAGTATCCATCTTCCATTAGCGTCCACTGTTTTGCTCATTGTATTAATCTTAGTGTTCAAGATGTTACCAAAAAATGTTCCGCAATACGTGACTCAATGGACTTGGTCACTGAAATTGAAAAACTTATTTGTCTATCTCCAAAGAGAAAACATCTCTTCATGCAAAAGAAATTGCAAGAAACAAATCTTAGTTCACCAAACCTCAGACCAATTTGTCCAACTCGATGGACTGTTAGAACACATGCTATAGAATCTGTAATTCAGAACTACAAAGTTCTACAGGACGTTTTAGATGACATACATACTAATACTAATGATGAATACTCCAGACGAGCAGGTGGACAACTGGCTATGATGGAAAAGTTTTCAACATATTTTGGTATCAGAGCTTCAAAAGCCACTGTATCCTACTTTGAGCGCCAGAGAAATGACTCTGTGTTTTCTGACTTTTATGATGCAGTTTGTGCAGAGGCAAAAGACCTGACAGACGAACCATCACTTCCAAGATATAGGCGTGCCCCCAAAAGATTAGATGATGGATCCAATCCCCATAGATATGACAATCCCAAGGATTACTTTAAACAGCAGTTCTTTGAAGCATTAGAACAAGCTGTAGGCACTCTTGAAAACAGATTTGAACAAAAAAAACATGACCATCGTCAAGGAAATCGAATCACTTTTGTTAAATGCAGCAAATGGAGAGTTGTTTTCTGTGTCTGAAGAAATTGCCATGCTTTACAAAGATGATATTTCTTTTCCAAGGCTTGAACAGCAGCTCAAAATGTTGCCTGATATTTTCAAAGTTGACAGTGAAAATGAAATCAAAAAAGTTACCTTGATAGATACAATTTGTCAACACATGAAGGAGCCTATCACAAAGAAACTTCTGTCAGAAGTTACGAAGCTTGTACAAATTTATCTTACCATTCCAGTCACAACTGCCACACCAGAAAGATCTTTTTCGTCCTTAAGGAGGATTAAAACCTACCTCCGAAGTACAATGACGCAGGCAAGATTGAATCACTGTATGACTTGCTTTGTTCACAAAGAGAGAACAGACCAAGTCAACATCAAAGAAATAGCAAAGTCATTCATCCAGAAGATTCCAAGTCGGAAACTGTACTTTGGAAACTATTAACCATAGTTTCATTAAGACTGTTCTCTTTCAGTTTGGTTTCCAAGAATTAAGTATTGAATTATCTACGGACTCTTCATTTTCAAACCTACATGTATAAGTTTAATAAATTTGTTTTGCATCTGAAAAGTATTCTTTAAATTATGTTTACATATATGTACTTTAGAATATATTCTAGCCATTCCGAATCTCATCAAGATTAGTAATTTCTACAAGATAGCTGCAGTATTGGAGATTCTGATTGTGGTATACCTGTGATGAATGTCAATCAACTTTAAATGCACTATTTGAAGTCCTCTCATTCAACTTAGACAGGGGCTTGATATTACATGTTTTACATCTTAATTTCTTTATATTACACGTTTTACATCTTTCTTGGATTTGAGCCCCCCCCCCCCCCACTTTTAAGTTTGTGACTACGCCTCTGCATAGTTAACAAAGTAGTGCGAATCGTAATGTGTGCGCAAATAGTATAATTCACCGAATGCATGATACTATACATGCAAACTTCATTCATAGATAGATCATAATTATTTTAGAAGTTTTAACCCTTTAAATTCTGAGATAAAAAGTCAGGGCTATACATAAATGTATCCGTAGTACAATGTACAAATTTAGTGGTTAAAAGCAGAGGGCTAGAGTCGGTGGAATCTCTGATAATCTTAAGGCTTTCGCGTTTTCGTTGGAAACACCTGCAAATGGTCATCGTATTGTAGTCCTTTTTTAAAGGACAGCAACTTGTTTCTATTTATTGTGTCAACAAAAACAGCAATATCCTGTTATGGAAAACGGTAAATAAAGTACGAGTTAACATTGTAAACCGTTTATGAAGAACGATAACTTGTACGATTAATACTCTATTGAGACCAGACTCTGATTTTACAAAAATTTTAAGTAAGGAAATTTACCAATTTTTATGGGGAAGCAATATTCACAAAGTAAAAAGAAACACTATTATACAGGAATATGGATATGGTGGTTTTAAAATGATAGATTTTACAGATTTTAGCTCTGCTCTAAAGTCTAGTTGGATAAGAAGAATGATTTTCTCAGACACAAAATGGATAAATCTCTTAGAGGCAGAATTACAAACAAAAATTAAAAACCTATGGGTTAAAGGTATGGACTTTGCAGCTAATTTATGTAAAAATACAAAAAATATTTTTTGGAAAGAAGTTTTAAACAGCTGGATTTTAATCGTAAAAGCAACTAGACAAGAAGTTATGAATGTTCCATTTGAAAACATTTGGCTCAACCCAAAAATAAAAGTTAATAACCGTTCTTTTTTCCTAAAACACTATTTTAATGCTGGTTTTATACATATACAAGATCTTTTTGATAATGAGGGTGTTTTTTTAGTCAAGAAACAATAGAAAACCAAAATATAAAAACAAATTTTATTGAATATGCAAGCCTAAAGAGAGCAATATTTGAAAGATTAGATAAAGACAATATCAATGAAATCAAATACAAGACTGGCCCAAGTATACCCACACCCCTGCGAATGTTATTGTCATTCAAATTTTAGACCACGTGGTTTTATTTGACCCTTTCAGTTTCGCAGTAAAAATCGTACCTCGTGTATAAAGTCTATTTCACAGTTCATGTATCTAGGTTCTTAATATAGTAGTCAAATATAAAATCTAGAGGTTTATTGATTTTAAACTTTATCTTCATTAATTGGTGAATAAAATGTGTTCTAGAAAGAAATATGACTATACAAAAATTAGTTTTTGTCTGTTGTTGCAACAACTAACATGCTTAAAAGAGATCCCTCCTGAGGATTAATTTTCGATCCGCGCCTGACCTAGTAATAACATCAATAGTGAAACAGACTATACCATTTTATGCAAAATGTACCTTGAAAATGGCTCGATATACTAAGTTTTAATGCAAAACAGACACCCATTATTTTTTTAAAACATGGTATTGCACACCACAAGCATCAAACATGGCTATGAATTTATTAAGCAACCCAATGGTTATATTTTCAACCACTCTACACGTGTTTGCACACGAACGATAACTCTGTTCTGAATATTATCGTTTAATATAAATAACTGCTAGATGGTAAAATAAGACATACATCTTGAAAGTTTTTCCCGTTTTAACATAAATCACAGTAGGATATGATATGAAAAACGACCAGTACTTACGTATTTTGAGAATATTATCCGAACACTTATACTTCCGCTCGAAATTTCACAGGAAGTGAACAAATATTGGTGAAGTCTCGTGAACTTTCATTCGAGCACCTCTGGATTTATTACTTACTTAGCAACGATAAAGAAAACATTCCGAACACATTCGCAGGGGTGACCCAGTCACATGAATATCTTCTTCACCAATAAAAAAGGTTGCAAAGATATGTATAACACACTTATTAAGGAGAAAAGAGATCCAATTATATCTGTAAATAAATGGCTAGAAAGGGGCTTTATTTTTAACAACAAAGAATGGAACAAAATATTTGAACTTCCGTTTAAAATAACTAAAGAGTCAAAACTACAATGGCTGCAATTTCAAATTTTACACAGAATAATACCAACAAATGATTATCTTAACAAGATTAAGGTTAAAGAATCCCCAGTCTGCTCCATTTGTAAAAGAGTTAATGAGACTATTGAACACTTATTTGTAGATTGCTATTGTGTAAAAGAACTTTGGGAACTATGTGAGGAGTGGTTGTTAAGGAAATTGAAAATGCAAGTAACATTTGACAAAAACTCAATCTTATTTGGAAAATATAAAGAGAGAAATTTGTATAAAGTACATAATCTTTTAATTCTAATAATAAAACAATACATATTTGCAAGTAGATATAAAGAAGTTCCAAAGCTGAATTTTGGTGCACTCGAAAATATAATGAAAAAAAGAATATCCGTGGAGAAATATATTTTGCTTAAAAATTGTAGATTCTCAGAGTTTGAAAGGCACTGGCAAAAAATATGTGACTTATTATTATGATATACTACCTATATTTATCAGATTCAAAAGGTTATATAATGTACTACCCCCCCCCCCCCCCAACCTTGCACACAAACACTTTTCTTTCATCTTATTCTCACTAACTTCCTTTTTCAAGTAGTATACAGGTACATTTGTAAAGAATTTTATGCATAATATATAGACCTACATTATATTCTTTCTCTTTAAGAGACAAGCTATTACATTGTGAGATATGTGTACTTGTATTCTTTGTATCTTTTTCTGCTGTCTTTGTCTTTGTCAAATAAATCATGAAATTCTAAAAAAAAAAAAAAAAGAAAAAAAAATACTCTATTGAGATAACATCAACAGCTACGTTTCATTAGTCATGATTTCTGAAAAAAAACACCAATTGCAAGAAACATTTAATATATTTTAAAGGTTCGCAATAATACCTTTTTTCTTAAATTATTTAGTTTTTGAGCTGTCTATGGTACGAGTTAACATAATGTTTCACCGACGCTTTTAGCTAATTTGTACGTGATATTTTAATCTCTTGATACACTATGGGGATTAAGGATATTATCTATTGAGGTCAGGTATGTTAGTTTAAAAGGTGGGCCAGGTAAACACTCTTCACTCAGTAACACGAACGACAGGAGCGAGTTCAACTCTTGTCGGAAATGGCGAACGTAGTATCACCAATCTATAGCTTTGGGCCATTGTGACACTGAACTGTTCAAAATTTGAAAGATTCGGTCTGTAGCTAAATTATGCGTACATTGTGTATTAAGGTACACAAGAAATCATATTGACGCAAGCGTCAAATGGGCCGCAAAAATATAGTTATTGGAGGACCATTGATTTTTTTATTACAAAGTTCAACTTGTCATTATTTTCTATGATATTATGTATTTCAAACCATTTTGATTTTTTTTTGGGTTGCATTCTATTGAATGCATTAGTTTATATGATTATATGTTTACCTGATTTCAAGGGACCACATAATAAGTTTTCAAGGTACATGTAAGATCATCTCATCCGGTAGAATCTGCACAATGTTAGACTTAAAAAAATCTGCCGAATATTTTTTTCCTATTTTATTATGACGCAGCAGGTAGAAATTCAAATATATCATCTATATAAAAGTTAAAGCCATTCAGGTCTCAGTCTTTAGTATGTCCCCTATTCTGATACATTGTTGTGAACCGAACGAAAAACTCTGAAATTTTCCGAATAGATTATAGTCTCGAAACAAATCCTGCCCACAGTCTATGACCTTTACATTTACGAGTTAAACAAAAAATGTGTATTATTTTTTAAAAGGCATAAAACATATTTCTACATGCAAATTTACTTTTAGTTCATAAAAAAGGCATAATATTAATTATATCAAAAAAACCTATCCCGCAGAAACGCAGTGACAATATTTAAATGTATATCAAATAACGGACCGCCTCCTGGCGGCCCGTATAAATATCTGAGGCTTCTCTTTGTCAGGAGTTGGTAAATTAAACTCTCCAATTGTCTTCAAAAAATCGAGTAAAATATCTGCATCGTAAATGTCACCTTCATCCTCACAATTTGGCACACCGTGCTCCACATGCCCTCGTTCATGACCCTGACCCACGGACTCTTGGGGAAGATGTTTCTCGCGTTCTCGGAATAGCTGTTCCTCGCGCTGTTGAGATAGGAATTCCTTACGCTCCTGAGGTAGATTTTCCTCTCGCTGCTGTTCCTCACGCTGCCGAGGAAGAAATTTCTCACGCTTCTGAGATGTGTTTTCCTCTCGCTGGGAGTGTCATCCTGAGGTGGGTCTGGAGTTAGAGCGGTCATTTCCTCTATAGTCGCATCCCTCCCGCTCTTTTCTTGAACACATCTGGAGGAAGAGACTGAAAATATTTTAAAATTCAATGTAGTGAAAATTGAAAGAAAATTTTAAAAAAATACTTTTATTACTATACTTTTAAAACATATTATACATAAAGTTTGCTGTGTCCATATGCTCGTTGATATTTTTTAACTCTTTGAACTCGTCTTACCCAAGATGTATCCCTGGATACTTCGCCCCTTTTCTATTATCATAAATATGGGCATATTTATAGTCCGTGTTGTATTTCACAACAACTCTCTTCTGCCTACCAAACTCTTACGCCAATTGCCTTAGTTTGTTGTTGGCCTCTAATGCGTACAAGAATCTTATAATTAATTCCTTGAGGAGCGATTAAGGGTTGGTTCTATAAACTGAATGGGATGAGTTATAAAAATATACACTAATTATAATACTGTGTTAGAAATGCAGTCGTTCTAGACAGGAGGGGGGGGGATACGTTACGAAAAATAGAACGAAACGTTATGTATACGTTTTGCAAGATTTAGTGCAAAGTTATAATAAAACGCCTCATAGATCATTAGACAATGTTTCACCTAAACACGTTACCAAGTCAACGAAGCCGATGTATGGGCCTATCAGTACTTTAAACCAGCAAAAACAAAAAAACCTCTAAACGTAAGATATTTCACCTAAGTAAATGATATGGTGAGAATAAGCCATGAAAATACTGTGTTTAAAAGAGCGTATAATGAGAAGTTTTCCAAGGAAATGTTTAAAATATCACAAAGGTTTCGCATGCAAGGAATTCCAATGTATAAAATTAAAGAGTTTTCAGATGAGGTGGTTAAAGGGAATTTTTATGAGTCTGAACTACAAAGAGTTAAATACAAATGAGGATTCTCTCTGGATCTTGCTGTGTTGAGATTCTGGCTTACGGACACTGATATAGAAACTCTAAAAAAAAAGATTTATTCACTGGATAAAATTAATAAAGGTATATAAAATACGTAAGAAAGTGTATATTGTACTTATAAACATATTATGTACAATGTATTGTATGAATTCGAATGCAATGTAAACAGTTAAATGCAAATCAACTGTATACATATGATACCCCAAAATTGGAATTTTGAAAAAAGTCTATAATAACATTGATATAGCAAATTAGTATTTTACCGTTTATTTTGTCTAAAACTTGAAGATGTGATAAAACTTATAAAATAACACCGGGTTTTCTCTTGATGACACTCCTTTGTAAGGTGGTATAGATGAAAATGGAAAACTCCTTTGTTTTTCAAAGCCTGGGTTTTTAACTTTCAGTCCTTTTTTAACCTTCGTGGGTTAAATCGGTTCGACCACAGGTTGATAGGGGATGGGGATTGTAGCCGCGTGCACTGGTTTCTTTTCTTAGCGACGTAGAAGGGCGCCGTCTTGGGGTGGAATCGGATTGATCACAACAATTTGCGAATATGTATTCAACACATCAGAGGGGAGAGGCTGGAAATATTTAAAAATTTGTTTGTAATGAAATTGAAAAAAAAAATATTTTTTTTATTTAAATATAAATATATAAATCCCAACACCGAAATTGTTCTGTGTTGTGATTTTTTTTATTATTTATAATACATGTCTTGATTTCTTTTCCTTAAAAAAAACCCACCAATACGTCATGTTCATATGGCTGGCAATATCCACTGCTTCTACAAATTCGTCGATTCCAAGGGTTACCCCATGATACTTCACTCCTTTTATGTTGTTGTACACGTGAATATGTAATTAAGTCAACATGCAACTGGAGTTGCACAGGCGGGAATTATAGCATCGATTGCTACTGGGGTTGCACAGGTGGGAATTGTAGCATCAATTGCTACTGCAGTTGCACAGGCTGTGTCCATATGCTCGTTGATATTTTTTAACTCTTTGAACTCGTCTTACCCAAGATGTATCCCTGGATACTTCGCCCCTTTTCTATTATCATAAATATTGGCATATTTATAGTCCGTGTTGTATTTCACAACAACTCTCTTCTGCCTACCAAACTCTTACGCCAATTGCCTTAGTTTGTTGTTGGCCTCTAATGCGTACAAGAATCTTATAATTAATTCCTTGAGGAGCGATTAAGTGTTGGTTCTATGAACTGAATGAGGTGAGGTATAAAAATGTACACTAATTATAATACTGTGTTAGAAATGCAGTCGTTCTAGACAGGAGGGGGGATACTTTACGAAAAATAGAACAAAACGTTATGTATACGTATTGCAAGATTTCGTGCAAAGTTATAATAAAACGCCTCATAGATCATTAGACAATGTTTCACCTAAACACGTTACCAAAGTCAACGACGCCGATGTATGGGCCTATCAGTACTTGAAACCAGCAAAAACAAAAAAGCTCTAAACGTAAGATATTTCACCTAAGTAAATGATATGGTGAGAATAAGCCATGAAAATACTGTGTTTAAAAGAGCGTATAATGAGCAGTTTTCCAAGGAAATATTTAAAATATCACAAAGGTTTCGCATGCAAGGAATTCCAATGTATAAAATTAAAGAGTTTTCAGATGAGGTGGTTAAAGGGAATTTTTATGAGTCTGAACTACAAAGAGTTAAATAAAAATGAGGATTCTCTCTGGATTTTGCTGTGTTGAGATTCTGGCTTACGGACACTGATATAGAAACTCTAAAAAAAGATTTATTCACTGGATGAAATTAATTAAGGTATATAAAATACGTAAGAAAGTGTATATTGTACTTATAAACATATTATGTACAATGTATTGTATGAATTCGAATGCAATGTAAACAGTTAAATGCTAATCAACTGTATACATATGATACCCCAAAATTGGAATTTTGAAAAAGTCTATAATAACATTGATATAGCAAATTAGTATTTTTCCGGTTTTTTTTGTCTAAAACTTGAAGATGTGATAAAACTTTTAAATCACACCGGGTTTTCTCTTGATGACACTCCTTTGTAAGGTGGTATAGATGAAAATGGAAAACTCCTTTGTTTTTCAAAGCCTGGGTTTTTAACTTTCAGTCCTTTCTTAACTTTCATGGGTTAAATCGATTCGACCACAGGTTGATAGGGGGTGGGAATTATAGCCGCGGGAGACGCATATGTTTGTGTCTCCGAGACACAAACTGATAGGATTTCCTCTTCCGCACGAATAATTGTTGTAGGTGCAGAAATTGAAGCATCGGTTGCTACTGGGGTTGCACAGGCGGGAATTGTAGCATCAATTTCTACTGCAGTTGCACAGGCGGAAATTATAGCATCGATTGCTACTGGAGTTGCACAGGCGGGAATTATAGCATCGATTGCTACTGGAGGTGCACAGGCGGGAATTATAGCATTGATTGCTACTGGGGTTGCACAGGTGGGAATTGAAGCATCAATTGCTACTGCAGTTGCACAGGCTGTGTCCATATGCTCGTTGATATTTTTTAACCCTTTGAACTCGTCTTACCCAAGATTTATCCCTGGATACTTCGCCCCTTTTCTATTATCATAAATATGGGCATATTTATAGTCCGTGTTGTATTTCACTACAACTTTCTTCTGCCTACCAAACTCTTACGCCTATTGCCTTAGTTTGTTGTTGGCCTCTAATGCGTACAAGAATCTTATAATTAATTCCTTGAGGAGCGATTAAGCGTTGGTTCTATGAACTGAATGGGGTGAGTTATAAAAATGTACACTAATTATGATAGTGTGTTAGAAATGCAGTCGTTCTAGACAGGAGGGGGGATACGTTACGAAAAATAGAACAAAACGTTATGTATACGTTTTGCAAGATTTAGTGCAAAGTTATAAAAACACGCCTCATAAATTTCACCTAAACACGTTACCAAAGTCAACGACGCCGATGTATGGGCCTATCAGTACCTGAAACCAGCAAAAACAAAAAAGCTCTAAACGTAAGATATTTCACCTAAGTAAATGATATGGTGAGAATAAGCCATGAAAATACTGTGTTTAAAAGAGCGTATAATGAGAAGTTTTCCAAGGAAATATTTAAAATATCACAAAGGTTTCGCATGCAAGGAATTTCAATGTATAAAATTAAAGAGTTTTCAGATGAGGTGGTTAAAGGGAATTTTTATGAGTCTGAACTACAAAGAGTTAAATAAAAATGAGGATTCTCTCTGGATCTTGCTGTGTTGAGATTCTGGCTTACGGACACTGATATAGAAACTTTAAAAAAAAAAGATTTATTCACTGGATAAAATTGATTAAGGTATATAAAATACGTAAGAAAGTGTCTATTGTACTTATAAACATATTATGTACAATGTATTGTATGAATTCGAATGCAATGTAAACAGTTAAATGCTAATCAACTGTATACATATGATACCCCAAAATTGGAATTTTGAAAAAAGTCTATAATAACATTGATATAGCAAATTAGTATTTTTCCGTTTATTTTGTCTAAAACTTGAAGATGTGATAAAACTTATTAAATCACACCGGGTTTTCTCTTGATGACACTCCTTTGTAAGGTGGTATAGATGAAAAAGGAAAACTCCTTTGTTTTTCAAATCCTGGGTTTTTAACTTTCAGTCCTTTTTTAACTTTCGTGGGTTAAATCGGTTTGACCACAGGTTGATAGAGGATGGGGATTATAGCCGCGTGCACTGGTTTCTTTTCTTAGCGACATAGAAGGGCGCCGTCTTGGGGTGGAATCGGATTGATCACAACAATTTGCGAATATGTAATCAACACATCAGAGGGGAGAGGCTGGAAATATTTAAAAATTTGTTTGTAATGAAATTGAAAAAAAAAATATTTTTTTTATTTATATATAAATATAAAAATCCCAACACCGAAATTGTTCTGTGTTGTGATTTTTATTATTATTTATAATACATGTCTTGATTTCTTTTCCTTAAAAAAAACCCACCAATACGTCATGTTCATATGGCTGGCAATATCCACTGCTTCTACAAATTCGTCGATTCCAAGGGTTACCCCAGGATACTTCACTCCTTTTATGTTGTTGTACACGTGGATATGTAATTAAGTCAACGTGCTACTGGAGTTGCACAGGCGGGAATTATAGCATGGTTGCACAGGTGGGAATTGTAGCATCAATTGCTACTGCAGTTGCACAGGCTGTGTCCATATGCTCGTTGATATTTTTTAACTCTTTGAACTCGTCTTACCCAAGATTTATCCCTGGATACTTCGCCCCTTTTCTATTATCATAAATATGGGCATATTTATAGTCCGTGTTGTATTTCACAACAACTCTCTTCTGCCTACCAAACTCTTACGCCAATTGCCTTAGTTTGTTGTTGGCCTCTAATGCGTACAAGAATCTTATAATTAATTCCTTTAAGGAACGATTAAGGGTTGGTTCTATGAACTGAATGGGGTGAGTTATAAAAAGTACTCTTATAATACTGTGTTAGAAATGCAG
Organism: Magallana angulata; assembly: GCF_025612915.1. NCBI lineage: Eukaryota > Metazoa > Mollusca > Bivalvia > Ostreida > Ostreidae > Magallana > Magallana angulata. The sequence goes on along the minus strand of NC_069112.1, from coordinate 4,069,009 downwards.
TCGTTCTGAACTGGAGGAATGATACTTTACGAAAAATAGAAGAAAACGTTATGTATACGTTTTGCAAGATTTCGTGCAAAGTTATAATAAAACGCCTCATAGATCATTAGACAATGTTTCACCTAAACACGTTACCAAAGTCAACGACGCCGATGTATGGGCCTATCAGTACTTGAAACCAGCAAAAACAAAAAAAGCGCTAAATGTAAGCCCTTTCACTTAAAATTAAATGATATGGTAAGAATTAGTCATTGATATACTATGTTTAAAAGAGCGTAAAATGAGAAGTTTTCCAAGGAAATATTTAAAAAATCACAAAGGTTTCGCAAGCAAGGAATTCCAATGTATACAATTAGAGTTTTCAGATGAAGTGGTTAAAGGGAATTTTTATGAGTCTGAATACAAAGAGTTAATGAAAATGAGGATTCTCTCTGGATTATTTGTCTTGTTGAGTTGAGATTCTGGCTTACGGACACTGATACAGAAAATTTAAAAAAAGATTTATTCAATGGATAAAATTGATTAAGGTATATACAATACGTAAGAAAGTGTATATTGTACTTATAAACATATTATGTACAATGTAAACAGTTAAATGCTAATCAACTGTATACATATGATACCCCAAATATTTTTTAAAAGTCTATAATAACATTGATGTAGCAAATTAGTACTTTTCCGTTTATTTTGTCTAAAACTTGAAGATGTGATAAAACTTATTAAATCACACCGGGTTTTCTCTTGATGACACTCCTTTGTATGGTGGTATAGATGAAAATGGAAAACTCCTTTGTTTTTCAAAGCCTGGGTTTTTAACTTTCAGTCCTTTTTTAACCTTCGTGGGTTAAATCGGTTCGACCACAGGTTGATAGGGGATGGGGATTGTAGCCGCGTGCACTGGTTTCTTTTCTTAGCGACGTAGAAGGGCGCCGTCTTGGGGTGGAATCGGATTGATCACAACAATTTGCGAATATGTATTCAACACATCAGAGGGGAGAGGCTGGAAATATTTAAAAATTTGTTTGTAATGAAATTGAAAAAAAAAATTTTTTATTTATTTATATGTAAATATATAAATCCCAACACCGAAATTGTTCTGTGTTGTGATTTTTTTTATTATTTATAATACATGTCTTGATTTCTTTTCCTTAAAAAAAACCCCCCACCAATACGTCATGTTCATATGGCTGGCAATATCCACTGCTTCTACAAATTCGTCGATTCCAAGGGTTACCCCAGGATACTTCACTCCTTTTATGTTGTTGTACACGTGGATATGTAATTAAGTCACCGTGATAGTTCATAACAATCCTCTTTTTTCTTCCAAACTGCTTTGCAATTTATTTTAGTTTTCCTTTCGAGTCTGTGACATACAATACGTTAATATTGAATTTTCGTGGAAACGTTTATTTTTCTATGATTTTATGAACTGAAATGAGTGAAATATGAATAGCTGCACTATTTATAGTGTCGTGCCATAAAATTATCAGTTCTAGGCTGGAATTATTGTCAAAAGCAGAGGCCAAATACGAGAAAACGTGGTAGAACATCTTATATAGTTTATCTGATGAACATCGGCTTTCTCATTCCTCATGTTCCTCTTCTTTGCGAAGCTCTAGTAGCTGTAGAGGGGTGTTGCCTTGAGAAGGAGTTGGTGTAAATGAAAATGCCTCCTGATACTCTAAATCCATTTCACCGGCTCTCTTCTTAAACACGTCAGAAGAAAGAGGCTGTAAAGAAACAATGAAGTGTTATAAAAAAAATTTAAAAATCTAATATTTTAACTTAATTTGTCACAACAAACACTAAACAGAAGTCGTTATTGAAATAATTCCATAATGACAATTAGTTTATATTTACCTTCGTCATAAAAGAATTATCTGCCATGTCCATCAGTTTAATGATTTTACTCTATTCTCGAAATTCATCGTATCCAAGGGTTATGCCAGGACATTTTGCCTTTTTTCTGTTGTCATAAATGTGTATGTATTTAAAATCACCGTGGTATTTCACGACAACCCTCTTCTCTCTTCCAAACTGCTTCGCTAGCTGTTTAAACTTGTAATCGGACTCTGCAGCATACATAACGTTAATGTTGAACTTGAAATTTTAGAATTGATAAAAGAAGCAAAAGTCATACACATTTGTAAAGCAGACATGGGCAAGCGACTTCCCACCGTTATGCGTTGTGCTCACCCCCCCCCCCCCCCCAAAAAAAAACACCAAAAATTGTATTAAAAAAAAAAACATCGATGGTACTTGCACAACTCCTGTCTTTGATGTAGACCTGTACATCAGGTGGTGTGTCGAATGCTGAACATTTGACATTTCCACGCTTAACTTCTATTTTCCTTAAAGTCCCAAGGAATTTCTCGGGCACAATGACTGTTGCCTCATCCGTCAAATAATCAAAAATCAGGATTTCATGTTGCATAAGGGAACTAACAACATAATTCCCCCTCCCTTTCCAGTTACAATACATAATAGTTCCTGATGCCTTACATTCATGTTGATTAATTTCAAATCAGTGACCAATTACTGTGTACGCTAATAACAAAACCCATGCTAATACTCCCGCCATGGTGATGAGATTTAAAGGTTACCGATTAACTCGAGCATGAAATAATTCGGAGACTTCTGTAAAATTTCGGTTGTATAACCACCAACCGACCGCCCAGCGAATGCCAGTTCGGGGAAGAGAAAATCGAGTTCGAGGAAGAGGACATGAAGACCCTCGCCGACCTTTTAGAGGTGATTGGGGAAAATGGACTAATAATCTCCAACCCAAAGCCGCAAGCCAGTGATTCCCTTCCCTTAACGTCAACTGAAGATTGCTTCCCAAATGCACAATTATGTGCATTTCCGGTAGCAATACTCCCCGCCGGCTCAACGCCAGCGGCAATATTCCCCGCCAGCTCAACACCAGCGGCAATACTTCCCGCCGGCTCAACAACTATTCGTGTGGAAGAGAAAAACCTATGCACCTCTCACCTAAAAGCCGTTTCCCCTATCAACCTGCGGTTGAACCAATTTCACCCATAAAAGTCGAGAAAGGACTGAAAGTTAAAAACTCGGGACTTAAACGACATAGAACATTTCCGTTTTCATCTCTACCACCTTATAAAGGAATGAAATCAAGAGAAAACCCCATGTGATTTTTGAGGCGCATCGCTATCAGCGATGTAGCCTCATTGCTGTCAGCTCGCTTCTCTCGGCTTATACACAAGCGGCGTCATAGAACTCAAGTATCAATGCGCCATTGAATATATAGTGCCGTTCTGATTGTTACGTATTTTCAACCAGGAACATATTCAGTACGCGTTTTAAAAATATCAACAAATCATTACAACTTTACACATTGGAAAAAATCAACGTCAATTAAAGAACAAAACAAAGATTAATACGCATGTGAGATAGACTGGCAATGCCTGCAATGTATGATAGGGACAGAGGACCAGTCAACCGATGAGATAATTTGCATAACAACAGTTCGTTCTTCAATTTAAAAGCGATGACGTTAATTGTTTGAATATCGGAGGTAAAAGAATGTAATAATTTCGTATATAAAATCTTTATATTAAAATGAGAGTTAGTGGCTCTCTTCCTATAGCTAGGAACAAATTTCGTATTTTATCACTTGATAAAACGAATAAGACCATTTCCAACTGAATGAGGAAAGGCACGCCACCTTCCCAATGTAGAATGGCGATATTTAACAACTTGTAGTGATGTTTTTAATTAGCTACCCTGAGCTGCAATTATGTAGCCCTCTCCGATTTTTTTTATATCTGATTTTTACTGGAGAGGTCTACAATTCCATAGGATCTCCGTAACGGTGCAAAATGAATTTTTTAATGCGACTGACTTCGGTCTGAAAAGATCGATTTTATATTTGACTTCCTTTAGATGAAATGATTTTTTAATTCAGGTTGAACAAACTAACCGTATATAAATCAAAACCAGATAAAACACATCAGCATGTTTACAAGTCGTCTTTTTGAGCAGCCATACCAGTTCTCAGGTGAATGTCAGTGTAGATAATCGATCTTACCTCCTTCTATCACTAAAACATCATTTAAGGAAATGGTATATAATAGAAATTCATATCCACTGTGTTAAATATGTTTATAATAGGGGAATTCCTATATTCAGTTCAAGATCCGCTCCTGAATTCTCATTGGCTGTCCAAATAATACCGGTCAAGGTCAGTAAACATGGCGGACAAATTCAACTTATGTTGTTGACATACACGAAAAAAAACCGATATATGGACTATACTTGATATTTTTGATTAATTTGTGCCATAGACATCTACAATGCTCGAGTTCAGGTAAGAAATGAAAATGTTATTGTCATTTATATACGATTTGAGACGAAATTGTTGTGGGAGTGAATCACACTTGCACCATTATGGAGATCAGTAGTAAGGGGGACAGTACACAGTCAGTATACAGTCACGATGACGTCATGGGGTTTTCCAGACCCCGCCCACATAGGTCATAATTGAGGTCACAGTCAAGGGTACATAGTCAAGGGGTGACTACACAGTCACTGACGTCACAGAAAAATATTTTAGCTGATAACCATGGGGTGAGGTCATAGTCAAGAGGTGAGTACACAGTCAAGGGGTGACTACACAGTCACTGACGTCACAGAAAAATATTTTAGCTGATAACAAGTTATGGGCGTTAACGGTTACACCCACAATATATATCACGTCCCATATTTTAGCTGATAACAATCAGTATATCGTTCTATATTATGGGCCTTAACGGTTACACCCTGAGTGCGATACAGAATAAAATATGACAAGTCCTAATGGATTTACATCATTCACAGTCGCAGAACCAATGAACCATTCACGGTAAGCACCTGAATAATATCAAAAAATAAAACACAAAACACAAGATATATTGATATAGGTTTTAATAAGAAATAAATCACATCATATTATACGATATAAACAATTTGTTAAAAAATTATTTATTGGTAAAAATCAGTGCACAACATAGCTAGGTTTCTCCGATTAAAAACTAATTGCGTTTCAAAGTTAATTGTATCAAACATTTTAAACACACGATCAGGTTCACAATCGTACACTATGTTACATAATAGTAGTCTTTTTTCAATAAAATACAAAGGTGTTATCAATTGAAATTGATTATTTATAACTCTTTTAAAAAAATACATGATAAATGTTTAACATACTCAATCATCATGGATATCTGCAACAGGTCGACTCTCATGCTGCTGACCAACTCATCCATTTTCATAAATAATTAACAAAATGTCTAGGGACAGTTGGAATTTATAGTTATACAGAGGACTCTCAAAAAAGTCGACTAACTTTATAGAAAGAAAAGTAACTCTAACATGTATATGTTCAATACAAACTTTGTCGGAGTTAACTTTCTTGACACTGTTCACAATGGTACACTATGATATACAATGGTTAATTTAAATTAAAATATATGACTCTTTAAAAAATTCGTTTACATAATCAATAAGCATGGATGTCTGTAATAGGTCGACTCTCATGCTGTCGCCCAACTCGCTTACGACATCAAATTCCTTTTGAACGGGGAAGGCACCGCCGACTTATCCAATAATAATAGAGGCATACAATTCAAAGGAACTAAAATTTATAATTCTTTAAAAAAATTTATACATTATCAATAAGCATACATGTCTGTAATAGGTCGATCCCATAGAGTCGATCAACTCGCATACAATTAATAGGAATTAAAATTTATAATTCTTTAAAAAACCCTTTGCATAATCGATCAACATACATGTCTGTAATAGGTCGACTCTCATAGAGTCAACCAACTCGCTCACTGCATCCAATTCTCTTTGTAGGGGAAATGCACCACCAACTATTCGCTGTAAAAAACCGACCGGTGGCTGGGGTGGACACCCAGTAATAGTACACTCCGGCGATTGGGGTGGGTACCCGGTAACGGTGCACTCCGTCGATGGGGGTGGCGACTGGGGTAGGTACCCGGTAATAGTGCACTCCGGCGATTGGGGTGGCGACTGGGCTGGGTACCCGGTAATGGTGCACTCAGGCGATTGGGGTGGCGACTGGGGTGGGTACCCGGTAATGGTGCACTCCGTCGATTGGGGTGGCGACTGGGGTAGGTACCCGGTAATAGTGCACTCCGGCGATTGGGGTGACGACTGGGGTGGGTACCCGGTAATGGTGCACTCCGGCGATTGGGGTGGCGACTGGGGTGGGTACCCGGTAATGGTGCACTCCGACGATTGGGGTGGCGACTGGGGCGAGTAACGAGAAATTGACTCGACAGCCCAACTGTCTAGAGTGTCGTTTACCCCTACCCTCTCCTTTAATTTTTTCAATCTGAGAGGGTCCCTTTTTCTGAATAACAAAGAAAAAACCCGAAAAGATAATTAATAATTCTTTTCTTCAAAATTTAATAAAGTAATAACAGCTAGTATTTATTAACCAAATTCAAAATTTGGAAAATTATTTCGCTTGTATTATGTGTACCATAGTATATCAATAGAAATTAAATAAACACACACATATTACCATAATTTATGTTACCTTAAGTTGGAAATTATGTTTTCATCCTCTCTTCTTTTTTCATGTGTTATTTTTTGTTGTTTTAGTCTTCTACAGATAAATCAAATATTAACAAACTCAAAATGCACATTAACACTTAGATGTAGTAAGTCTCAAACGAAATGTTTGAACATGGTATAATATATTATTATCAATTACACGTTAAGATATTTTATCAGAGCTCAACAATGCCTTTTAAAAGCACTAGACAAGTCGGGCTAGTACTGGTTCGGACCTTATATATTTCCAATGGAAAACTGCACAATATGTTGTTATCGTAATCGAGCGTGACACTTTTCCAGGTTTCATTAAATCAAATTTCAGTGACTACGTATACCAGGGATATGTTAAATTTTACAAGACAGGGTCGGTCAGACGTGTCTTAATGTTGAGCCCTGATAATTAAATAATTGTCAAAGAAAATCATAAAAACAAAACATACCTTTGATTTAACACGTAAGAATCCTCCGTTTCTGACAACTTTCTCTTTCTGGGTTGGTCAGATTCATTTTCTTCTTCTTTAGGAGAATTTCTATATCAGTATAAATGCTTTAAATTATTTCATATTTTAAAAGGGGGGTTTTCTTGTACGTGTAATTATATAAAATTCTTTTAACTTATTTCCATTTGTATTACTTAAAAATACTGTAATTTTATTTATATTTCTATTTCAATTTTTATTTTTGCATTGTATTTTTTTAAAGAATTTATTATGACACTCAATTTTCTTTGCATTCAACTTACTCTGGTTCAAATACAGCTACACACAATTCTTCCCCTAACGCAACCCATTCTTCCTCAAAATCTTTAAACGTTCTTGCTTTTTTCTGATCCCTTTATAAAAAATATATAAAACTTAAACATTTTTAAAGCCAAAATTAATGTTTAAAAATATAACAAAATATATAAGGGGTTATTCACAAAAGATAAGGTTTTTAAAAAAATTAAAATCTAATTTGACGCTTTATCATTTTAACATTTAAGATACATATATTATTAGTTTTACAAAATTTTAAAAACTGCAATTGGAGAAAACACTTACATCATATCTAGATATTTCTGCGCCATTCTGTTGGAGGAGGAGGAGGATTGTCCTAAGTTTATAATGGTAATTATTCGACTGATGGTAGGGTGAAGGAAACAGCTCGTATTTATATGTGTTCGCTTTTGGGTGGGAATCTAAATCATGGCTTTACAATACGGGGCTAATTGTCCTTTTTTGACGGTCAACATTAAGAAAGTCCTAAAAAGGTATTAACACTCATGTCAAGTCAGCATAATTGAAAATTGCGCCAAAACTGACATGTGTCTGTTGCGGGGCAGTTCAGTAAAAAGTTTGTCAAGTTTAGCCTTGAAAATTGCGCCAAAAAAAAATACACCTGTTGCGTAGTATTTATCCTTCTTCGAGTCGACTTATCTTCTAAAACCTTATTAATCTAATAATTAAAATTATTAACATACACGTCCCTAAAATTTTAATCAACTCCAGATCAATCAAAATTAGAATTTATGTAAAAAAGAGAGCTGAAAAACTACAACCACTTCAAGTATCACAATCCATCACTCGACAATTCCATATATCACGATCGAGCGATGTTGTATGTAACTGGACTTCTTAAATCGGATTAAGTTTCAGATAAAGTATTAGTTATAGTTATTCATCTTAAAGCTAAGAAATTTTAAAAAGTTATAAATTTATTTTAAAGCTCACAATTTAAGTCAATTCAATTTATTCACACAAATCCATGTAAATGGTACATGAAATATATAAACATATAAAACATACATGTATACGTGCAAAGGATAAGGCAAAAATGTAAGAGTATTAAGCTGACCAAGGAGAACGGACCGTACCATTAATTTTATTAATAAATACACAGAATCAACATCATTTTGGCACATTACTTCAAAAAACTTTATGGTGTTTTTTTTTGGATCAGAGCAAATTTTTAGTTAAAAAAAATAATGTCCTTTTCTGAATTAGGTTGTAAAACATGACTTAGATAAGGTGATCCCCTGACCTGTACCAAAAAAAGGTTATCTATAAGGTTACAAACTGGATCGTTACCTTATCCCTCATCCCTCCCCCCAAATATACAAAACATTTTCTGTTGACAATTGTTTACCATACATCTTTTATGTGTCAATTTCTAAACAGACACTAAAACAATAAAACTCATTAAAGTGATAAATTATATTATTCTATATGTCTGGGGAGATGTTGACCGGGGTACCTCGCGCGCTTTTTAATCACGTGCATATATGACCTGGCCAAAGTGTGCAAGATGGATGGCAGAACAACATTCGTAATTATGCTCGTAATTATTATGTCATGGCTCGTTATGGTACAAAATGCACCTGTAGATCGAAAGGTGCTAACTTGCCCGACTGTCGCGAAGTCCGTGTAAACGTGACTGAGATTCGGGAAGTATTCGTTACTTCATGCAGACTGAACCGTGTGGTTGTTTTTGGTGACCCGACCGTGATCAAGATACGGGATCTTCATGGTCATATTTGCGGTAAGTACAAATTATGCATTTTTACACAAAATTTAAAAGCATATAAATTAGATTTCGACTGCAACCTCCCCCTCCTTTTTTTTGGGAACAGTAAATAGTGAATCCGCCACATAAAGATCATGATCTAGTTGCATCCTTTAAAAACCTTCTTTTTTGGGCGTGTGTATAAAAAATGTACACCATTTTTTATTTCAAATATTAAAATTGTAGTAAGTATTATTTCTAAATCAGTACCCCGAACACTTTACAAGTGGCTTTTGCTACGTCACGTGGTTTTATTGATTTTTCTGCTAAATGTGTTAACCCCCCTTTCTTATTACGGTTATTCCTAAATATAACACATGAAGGTCACAGTGTGCCGTTGAATGATCCTTTTTATTTTTTAAGTATATAGTAATCGGTAGTAGGTATCATATAAAAAAAAGTTGTAATCAAGTAACCTCCATACTGAATAGTCGCATAACACAAACGTGTAGCTCAATTGCTACGTCACGTGATATTATTGATTTTTTTTTTTTGCTTAAGGGTGTGTGTGTGTGTGTGTGTAAACCCTTCCTGTCTTTTTTATTACGGTAATTCCCGAATCCTCCACATGAAGATCAGACTTTGCAATGAAATTATGAACAATATTTTTCATTTCAAATAAATGAAACGTTAGCAAGTGTTACTACAAAATCAGAAACCTCCACTACCCCGACACGAGACACCGTGAAGTTCCAGATGTGTCTTGTGTTACGTCATATTGATTTTTCTGTTCAAAGACACACATGTAATACCCCTCTTCTTTTACACATAAACAAAAACTGTAGTATGTGTCATTATAATAATATGTTGTTTACACGGATAATGTTTTTAGTTCATGATTTTTTTTATAGAAGCAACATTCAGTCCCACGGCACCAAAGCATACCACGATCGGGCAAACAGGTATATACCTTTGAAATATTATTTATTATTAATAAGTATCGAGCATGGTTGTTACATGTGTGACATTGCTATATCTGTAGTAGTAGTAGTAGAAGTGGTAATGTAAAACAATCCTTTTATTTATTTTTTAAAATGTAAATTAAAAGAAAGACATGTAGTGTGTGTGTGATTAAGATAAACTGTAGTTTAAAAATATTATAATTGTTTTCCATAGAGACATCAACCACTATCTTCTCCTCCACTAGACACTCACAGTGACAGACACTCATGTGTTCCAAACCTTTATTATTCAATTCAATTATTTGTCCCATTTGAAATTAGCCTAGAGGGGGTATTAGTCCCATTAGGACAGTTCTAGTTTACAGTTGTTTTGGTTAGCATTATGATCATGTGTGCTGTCCTAATTAGCGTTATGAACATGTATGCTGTCCCAATTAGCATTATGATCATGTGTGCTGTTCTAATTAAAAAAATTAACAAAGTCATGTTCGCTTACACAACTTACCACTCCAAGAAATGCCAAAGCAACACATGGCTTAATTTGGTATATTTATTTTTTATCTACCTCATCAACAATTAAGTATAATTATTACATTTTCAGTAATTATCCTCATAATATTGGGAGTTGCCATCTATCAAAGAAAATATACAGCGAGATCATTTCTACAAAATTACTGCCCCTGTCCACAACAAGTTGTGTATGACCGTTGGGTGTTTTTATACCTTTAAATGTTTGCGCTATTTTTTGTAGACCTTCTAAAACAATGTGAAGTTGTCATTCTTAGGATACTCAAAATATTAATTCTGGTAACACATTAGAGGCCGGAACCCACCGGGCCAAATACTTCAGCTAAATTGAGGCCCTAAAACAGAAATGGACCGAGAAACTCAACTTGCACAAGTCAATAGCGCCTAAAACAACCAGCGACTAGAAAAGCCCGTGGTCCAACCAACCCAAATCCTGGTCCAGTCCTGGTAAGATTTTTTGCTACATCATTTCACACGCTCATTGAATAACTAGTTAAATCTCGCACTGTACATTTATTGGGGCCCCGCACAGTTAAAGGGTGTGTCTACAGTCACTGAGGTCGTAGGGTATGCCCATGGGTCATAATAGAGGTCAACCAAACGGGTGTGTAATGTTACACCCAAATGACAGATATCAGAGGTGCCCTATCAATAAAATGGGTGTGTAAAGTTACACCCAATGAACATCCTATAAAAACGGGGATGCTAACACCAGCATTTACATCAGCCATCACACAATCAGACCATTTGCCCAGCAATGTTTCTACGATAATGTAAGTCATACCATTTAAATACTACGATCAAACATTTTTAAAAAAATATTTCATGTATGAAGAAGACGGCGTTACTATTATTTGAGGTGTGAAAATTTGCTTTTAAATAAAAATGAAAATAAAATGGTAGAAATAATTAAAAGTCAACAGTTTGTTTTCCATGAAAAGTTTTTTTATTCATGCAAACTTGTAGCTATAAACAAAAAAAGAAAACTCCGATTAACATAATGTCGTGACAGACAATACAACAGCAAAGAGTTTTGTGCGTTGTTGGTGTTTAAATTTTAATTCTATCGAATAAGTTCTACAATAGTTATAACAACATTACTGTTTTCTAAAATCCAATCTGCTTGCATAATCTTGTATATAACTAATTAAAGTGGATGTTTGTAAAAGGTCGACTCTCATGGAGTCGACCAATTCAGCTAATGCTAAAAGCTCCGGTTGCAATACATATTGCGTTGTTGGAGCTGGAATAAATAATTCAGGAGACTGGGGGGAGTACTGATCAATCTCCTGATTTGTGAATCCTCATCTGTAGGTTTGGGGGTTGAGATGGTCGAGTTATTTGAGATTTCCTCTGTTGGTTGGGAGTTCGGAGTTTCATCAGAGGGTTGGGAGTTCGGAGTTTCATCAGAGGGTTGGGAGTTTGGAGTCTCATCAGAGGGTTTCGAAAAAGAGGATTCAGAAGAGGTTATCATCTTCAGCTCGAATTTTTGGAATTTTTCCGGAAAATTCTCCTTACAAAAATAAATTTAATGAAAAAAATAACACAAATGAAGTATATTTAAAAAAAAAAAAAGTAATTATGGACACACACACATACACACACCCTTAACCCACTCTCACACACACACACATATGTATATACCTGAATGTGGAGAGGATAAGGTTCTCCTCGCTCAATCTCGGTTTCTTTGCCTGACTGAAAAAAAAAAAACAACAGGGTTAAATAAGTAATATGTCAATGTATAAAATTTACAATGAATAAGCAGTTGTTTCATAGAGACACTATAACTTAAAATATTTTTTTTTATCATCATAATAATTCTAAGTTAGTAAAAAAAACAACATTTACAGTTTCACTTATTCGGAAATCATTACTTTAAAAAAATATATGTATACTTTATCAAAATTGATATTTTAATCAGTTTATTATAATACATGTATATGAAAACAGTGTATACAATATACATCATCATACCTTTGTCCTTCACAGGAAAAGTCCACTTCTAGCTTTCTTTTTCTGTTTGTGCCCTCCTTACCCATAAAATCTCTACAACATTAATTAATATATCATGTGTAAGTCCCATCTTTTTATTCCTGGAAATCAACTCTTATTTATGAGGCATTGAATGTGTCATTAATTACCCTTCATTAAAGGAGGCAACCGAGAATTCTTGATCACCGATCCACTCCGTTGTGAAATCGTCAAATATGGGGGAATATTCATTAATATCTTCATCTTTTACAAAATTTCTATAAAAATATTTGGAAGTAAACCTAAATTGTTTTACCGTTATATTTTTTACATTGACAGTGATAATCATTAAGTTGTAATCTCTAGCTTAAAGCAATCCAATCATTATCATTTTTTTTTAAATTTTTCAGAAACTTATATAGTCTTAAAATGTACAGAGATAATGTGATCCGTTTTTTTAAGATATCTAATTGAATTTTTTCAATTTAAACGAAAACACATTGCATTCATTTTTAAGAAGAAAAAAATCACGAATACATGTACTTGTTTGGAATGAATAATTATCGAATATACCCAAGAATTTTGAAGGAAAGGAGCTACCGTTGATTACTGTGATATGTATATTAATAGAGAAAAAAGAAAAGAAAGAAACGACTTAATTAACAGCCAAGTGGTATAAATTTTATAAAAAATGCACAAACCTTTTAAACTTTTTTAAAAAGTCTAAACATAATTCCAAACAAATACATTTTTTACTTTAAGTAGAATTACTTACTTTGATCGAATCGACTCGGTCATTGTAAAAGTGAAGATGTCACAAAATTTAAGATCTAGAAGGTATGGTGGACAGATGATCATATGTATTAATTGACTCCCTTTATATATAATTCTATTTGGGCGTCTTTAATAATTATCTATATAAGTTTGTTCCGATTTTCTGACGATTCAAAAATGTTTATTTAAAAAAGGTCAATAGTTTGGGGAAAAGCACAGACGCTAGCAAAAAATATTTCGCGCCAGGTCCAAAAAGCGCTTTTTTGCAGAAATTGCGCCAAAACTCTAAGTCACGTTTTCAACACCCTTGCTAGCCTTCATTAAAACGCGATAAGAGATAGTTATTTATTAAACCTCATAATGGTAAAATGCAGACTGGAAAAGAGCTCGATATTATACTTGTAAGCTTTATCATAGATAACAGACGCGGATCCAGCTTTTTAAATCAGGAGGGGTCCAAAAGATTGAAAGTCTGGCGAAGCCCCAGGAAACTTTGGAATTTCCCTGGTTTTATGATAAAATGCAAATTTTTTGGAAATTCCAGGGGGGGGGGGGAGTCTTGCGACCCCCCCCCCCTCCCACCAACCCACTCTAGATCCACCCTTGTTATATACGTTTGACACAGGTACCCGACGTTAATTATTTTACTATTAACCCTACCTAATAATACACAAGGTACTGTTTTCACTGTTATCATAGTACCCCTGAGTATTCATTTCGTCAGGTATACATAAAAACAACTTTATCATAACTGATGTGTTTACCTGGAATGTATTTTGATTGAATTGATGTTATGTGTGCATCAAACTGTGGTACACTGATTTATCTGTCATTTTATTAATGCGTAATTATAATAAATGTATTAATGCTTGTTGTGGACCATGAAGTGACACCCTTTCCCTCCGATTTGATTATTTATACTAATCAAAAGAATTGGGCATCTTCAACCTATATATTTTAACGGGTCAAAATGTTGTCATGTCTAAAAACAATCATGTGTCAACACCATGTCAGAATAGTGTGCGCGGCGACCTCTTAACCTCAGTCTCACTAGCCAATGTCCGACGATCAGATGTCACGCGCATGCAACCCCGGATATCATATACCCAAGTTGCAGTTGCCGAAACCATGTGCGTCTCTCTAGGGAACTTTGCTAATTTTGCCCCGGTGGCATCTTCGCTAGCCATGGCTCAACATTCTACCCCCTTGCCAGAAAGAGGGGTAAAATTTTGTTTAATACCGTGTAGAGAAGTCCGTGTTAATGCCAGCGAAATTCGCGAAGTGTTTGTTAGTCACTGTGCACTGGCTAAAGTGGTGATCGTAGGAGACCCGCGGACTGTCACGGTTCGGGACTCTGCAGGACCATGTGGTAAGTTTAAATACTTTTATTAATTTATGTTTTATTTCTTTCCCATGCTGTTTTTTCAAGACAAGTTGAGTAGTATGTTGTTGCAACGAGATAAAATCTGTTTTGTGATACTCATTTTTTGCGGGGGAATAAATGTCGAGAGTAAAATCAATGTTTTAATTTATTATAATATCATGACTGCAAAGTGACTGTATACTGTACTATATACTACTCACAAATTTTCTGGTTTTTTTCTAATAACTTTGTTTATGGTTGCCCAATCATGTTCAAATTTGGTATGGTAGTTCAGTAGGAAATACATATTTTGATGCTAAGTTTGGTTCTTTATGTCTTCTGGTTTGGAGCTGGGGTGGTGGGGTAGATTCCTTAAGAATGAATGGGCAAAGAGAGATAACTGCTGAGAATGTTACCATTCTATACTTGGAAGGCTGTGCAATATTTGTTCTTTTGGGATTAATTAACCTCCACAGGAAGAAAACCCTAAGCTTTATCTTTATCTGTCACATTACTGCACTGCCTGTGTCTGCGAATGAACTTTGTTTTGAAGTTAAGGTCAATTTTGAATGATGTGTAGTATTGTGTACATTCTTTGAAATATGGATTTAAAATATAATATTCATACTTTATTTTGGTTAAAATACCGTACACAATGATTTATGATAATTTTATTCAATTCTAAAATCAAGATATATATTAAGATATCCTTTTTTAATATTTCATTTTTTAATGATTTATTTTATTTTTTTCCGCCTTAATGCTGTTAATTTTAACAGGTATTCAGATAATAGCACCATTCTGTCATTTCTGAAAAAAAATCAAATTGTAAATTTAGAAGAAAATGATGAGAGAGCAGAACAATTAATCCCCTGGGATCAGGGATGGGGTAATGGTAATTTGTAATGGTAATTGAGTGTAATTAATTACAAATTTTGATGTAATTGAAAGTAATGTGTAATTGGCCAAATTTTCAATTACATGTAATGGTAATTTAATTAATTACTTTCAAAAAAGGCATGTAATTCCAATTACTTTTCAATTACTTTCAATGACACACTGATATACATATAAATATGAAGCTGTTCACTACCCATCGTTCCCCACACTATCACTATAGACATACCTCCTTAAATGCTTGTGCTGTAGATACATCATAGTTTTATAAAAATTTTATGAATTTCAAATTGTAATTTGTAATTTAATTAATTACATTTGCGAAGTAATTGTCATTTAATTAATTACATTTGAAAACTCTTGTAATGGTAATGGTAAACTAATTGAAGAAATTAAGCAAGTAATTGTAATTTAATTAATTACTTTCCATTGTAATTGACCCCATCCTTGCCTGCTGCAGAAAATTTAAAGGCTTATCTCTATCTGTCATATGAAGATTAATGAACACCTTTGTCTGCAACTGATGTTTGTTTTGAAGTTGAGGTCAACCCTGGTTGATACAATGTATTTGCATTCACTGAAGGCTTGCATTTTATAAAACACCTGTTTAAATCTTTTTTAAATACACATTTAATTTAGGGTTTTTTTTTTATATAAGACATGAGGTTATCCCTGTTTTATGCAGATACCAGGTTACTATTTAGACTTTTTGGACATTCAGGAATTATCTTGAAATTTTAAAGAAGATTCAATGTTAAAATAAAGAAGATGGAATTCAAAGTTTTTTCCGCTTCTCTAT
The DNA here is from genome assembly GCF_025612915.1 of Magallana angulata. Lineage (NCBI taxonomy): Eukaryota > Metazoa > Mollusca > Bivalvia > Ostreida > Ostreidae > Magallana > Magallana angulata. Next base: position 4,052,643 of record NC_069112.1, on the reverse strand, counting down.
ATTAATTGTCAAAGCGGGGCCTTTCCTGACTGGTCAGATTTCTAGTTAGAGCTTGAATTGTCCATCCTTGCCGATTACGGGGAAAAAAAATATGCATTATATATCTTTCTTGCATACGTACAAGTATACATCAAAGCAATAAAAGATACCGAGTCATTAAGGTCTTCCGTTTCCAACGGAAGACCTTATTGTTTTTCTTCGGGTTTTTTTTCTCATTAAGGTCTTCCGTTTCCAACGGAAGACCTTTCTATTATTGTGCGGGTTAAGATTTTTCTTATTTTTCTTTTTTTTTTTGTTTCCTAGACGCGAACTTTGAGGCTTCATATCTTGCTCATTTCTGAACGCTTTTTGCTCAAATTTTCAGGGCTAATGTACTTTACAAAACACTATCTTATGCAATTCATATAATTTAGAATTCTCTTTCCGTTAAAGAGTTATTCCCCTTTTAATTTTTTTTAGGGCCTTTTGTTTCCAGACAAAGGCTCCGAGACTATGATAGCAGGGAATGGGAATCCAACGAATTTGAATAACAGACACATTGTAGTTGTGCACATCTATTTTTGTTTTTAGATTACGTTTTTTTATTTAGGAGAGGGTAGGGGGACAAAAAACAGGATTCAAAAAAGTGCAAAAATTTAGACATGTTTTCCTTTATATCTTTTAAACGAAAAATATTTTGTTAAGACATGTAGAATAAAAGTTGTGCAAAATATCAAGGGCTTTTATTTGACACCAATAAAAAAGGGCTGGCCCCTTAAATTAAGGGCCAATGGCCCCTAAAAGTGTTTGCTTAATAACTCAAAAATGGTTAGGATTTCGATATGGCTGTCGCTGGAAAAGTTGTTTGTTGGGATCTCATAAAGGTCGTTACAATGTTATTTTGTATGAGATGTGTGTAATATGAGTGTAAAAAGCTTTACATGTTAACATGTACATGTTTTCATTTGACAAGTTAACGAAATTCTTTGCGCGTACAACTGGCATAAAGTTACCGCCGAAAGTATGCTGGTTATACAAACGGCATTAATTCATAAGAATTCTTTTTTTTTTAGAATACGTGCTTTATTTTAGGAGTTTAAGTCATTGTTGTTAAGTTCTTATAATGCACAATCCTTAAAAACGGGATTTGGAAAACAAATCATTGTTTTTCTTTTCTAGTAAACCACAAAATATGGAATTAAAAAAAATATATGAATTACATTTTAGTTATTAACTCCATGCATTTAAAATCTACCTTGAATCAGAGCTGTGTGTGTGTGCCATTACGTAAGCTCTCCCTCGCCCGCGGCCGAGAAAATCGGTCACCATTGTCGCGGCTGGACCACCTAGCGGTCAGCGGTTATCTAATACACGAGAGTTGCGTCTCTTATAAATGAGTTTATTTATCCGCAAACTCAAGAATTGTTTTCGTTTTGATTACACATATTTTTTTATGGATTAAACGATTGGGTGTCAATTAAGAAATCGTTCAGTTAATTAATAAAGGAATGTCATTTTCAATCTAAATCAATAATAAACATAGATCAATTGTGGGTTTTAAGTTTAAAATAAAGAACTTCTATTTGATAGAGTAAGGTCATTATACTGCAATCTTTTCAAAGCTTCCTGGGTTCTGAGCTGTGCGAGTCTGTGCGTTGTACCTTTACGTAATCTATCGTTCGCCCACGGCCGAGGATCTCAGCCACGGCTGCACTACATACATGTAGCGGTTATTTAATACACAAGATTCGCACACCGAGACGCCCACTTCCATGCACATGAACGTGTTTGAGTTAATATAGCCGTAAATACAAGAACTGTTTTAATTTTATGTAACCAAAGTTTGTCCATTTTGTATTTATTTAATTAAATTTGAGTGTAAATGAATATTAATGAACGATAGTACTCCAAATCGGAAACATCGTCAGACATAAATTAATGGTTGGTTTGTTAATGTAAAATATTTTATAAACTGTACTAATAATGCTTTAAATCAACAACAACAACAACCCCTAACTATTGAACATTTAAATGATAATCACATATATCGCACATGGCTGAGGAGATCCGGCGCGAGTGGACAAGTGATCCGCGGTCGGTTCGTGATCTTCTGCATGTACCTTATCACGCGTTCATGTTTCATATTTTGCACGGACACAACTATATTTTATTATGTTTTCAACTATTACATTGGTTTAAGGTGAAAAGATAGATTTATTTTACTTGTACAGTTGATTAAGCATTGATGTATACGATAGCGTACAAGGTAGTTTAAAAATCAAATCAAATTATAATCAAAGTTCCATGTTACATGTTTGCGGTAGGTGCTAGCACGATAAAAGAATGTCCTGAGTTGAGGCATTCGATGATTATTTAAAAAGAATATTCACATGAGTTTTAAACAACTTTAGATTAGATTCTATCTGTCACATATAAACCACTTCTGTAGTTTTTCTACATGTTCGTTTCATTGTGGAAGCGAACTCATTGCTGCTGCCCCCCCCCCCCCTCCTCCTTCCGCCCCGCTGACAGGAGCTCGCGCTGTATTTTTGTTTTTTTGATTGGCGAAACGACATCAAGATCTGTCGAAAATCATTTTTGGTGGCTTCTTCTTATGTGTAACATTTTGTTTCACTTTCCCACCCGTTTGTTTATTCGGTCAGTCTGTGTTAATTCAATCGCCACGTGCGACCGAGAATCTTGTGTCGCTTCAGCGCACACAGTTCAGAACATATATAGCCCTGGGTCATCAATTGTTATGTTAATTGAGTAACAATTGGAATGGTGCTTTTACTACATAAAATAATAAATTTTAAAAATCATCCAGAAAAAATGTTACCGTAACTCAATAGTCAATACCAAAAATAAAATCCGTATGATTACAAACTGAAATCGGGTTTTCAGTATTCGGCGGGATTTGATATTTCTTCTAACATTAGTATTTTCATTGGTTTCAGAGAATACGATGTAAAAATACAAACAGTAAATAAATCTGATGTTATTTACATTGAAACTGTGGAAAAATATTTAAAATTAAATAAGTCACATTCGTTAGAAAACAATGTCATACAAACATCTAATAATTTTTTTCCTATGTCGTATCATTCGCGTAAATAAATATGTTCTGTACATATTCATGTACCTCAGAAAAAATTCAAATGATTAAAACAAAAAAGAAAGTTGTAATTACTATTTGGGAATTTTTTTCCAAAGTAATTTAACATTGTATTGAAAAGAACAAGAAATAAAAATGATTTAAATTTTTGACTCAATCTTCGTATATATTACTGGCGCTCCTTACATGTACATGTATAACGGCGTACAGTGTATAGATTATCATGATCTATTTGAATTAAGTACCATACGTAAAGATTCCCATAATAATTAATTGCTTGACTGTGTACATTGTATGCAAATCCCTGTGCGTTAATTACTTCTAAGACTTCTTGTTTTCCGTTAACAGTGGTTTAAATAATTAAAATAATTACTTGTAAAAATATCTATAATCGGGATTCCAAAGAACTTACTTCCCGCAATTCATAGAAATGATCAGTATGTTTTCTTTCTATGTTTACATTTAATTTTGTTCAAATAATTAATAAATTTTCTATCATTTAAATTGTGTGCTTCAACAAATACTGATTCCGATTACCTTGAAGTCATTAATTTTTCCATTGGCTATTGACAAAAAAAGATACGCTTGACCATCCAATGAAAACAAATACACAGAGTTTGATTGACAGGTTCAGCCAGGTGCAGGTCTCACCCGATGTCCAAGGTTATGTGTGCCGCTTATACAAAGCCGAATGGTCTTAGTAAGATTCATCGATGTAAATAAATATAAAAAAAATTACAAGCTTATCAAAACATGCTCGTGTAAGTTAAAGTTGATTAAGGCTTGTTCCAACAGAAATCATGTTTTGCTAATTGTATTTAATATTTTTTATGTATAGCGAATTTTAATATTGTACAGTCATTTTACCGGTAACGAATCAGTGTGCGGTTTCGTCGTGCATGCAACTATTATTATTGGAATTCCAAATGTTTTTATTTTATGTTCAAATCGCGTTTCTTTGTCCTGTAGTATCAAACTTCCGAAAATTTAAAGGAAGTAATTTCAACACCCCCTCCATTTTCCTAGTTTCGAATTCGTTTCCCAGTATCGAATTAAGCGCCCTTTATCACTTCTGACCGAATATTTTGAGGCGAATTAATTTAAAAAATATACTAGAGGTACATGTTAATGGACTTATAAATGAAGAAGGAAAAACAATTGTGGGAATATGTCTTTTAAACAAATAATATGATTAGCTTTATCATACCGTTTTCCCGTCAAATTAAAACTGCACTTGAACAGTTTTCATTTGCGTTACTTTTAATATTGAATTTTCATAAAAACACTTTATAATAGTAATTGATGATAAGTAGTTGCCATTTTCCTTTGTTTTTCCCGTATATATATCAATATATGCAGCCAAATAATACTTCTGTCGCAATGAACCGAAACTAGGAAAACTACACGTGGTTCTATTTGAAGTCGTAATTTCATTCAAAGCTCCATTTTTATTTGATATGATGCATTATCTTTTTAAATGAATTATATTTACTAATTATCCACTAAATAGGGATCAATAACAAACTTATTTTCATAGTTAGGTTTAATTGTTTTCACACTTTCGTTTTTTCTGCTTTGATTTTCGGGCAGCTCATATCTGGGTCACATTTTTAATTTGTAAACAATTCGGTAAATAATCGTGCAAATGGCAAACAACTTAATTCATAGGCGTCGGAACCGGGGGGGGGGGCTTAGCCCCCCCCCCCCCCCGCACTTTTTTTGCAAAGTTAGACCTAACCATTAGAAACATAGCGTGATAGAGGGTTCAGCCCCCCCCCCCCCCCCCCGCTTTTTCTCTGAGGATTAGTCTAGCCCCCCCCCCCCCCCACTTTCAATTTGCTTCCGACGTCAGTGTAATTTAAACATATTTTATTGAGTAATCAAATGGATTAGGCAACAGACAAAGCCTATATAAATCCTCTCCAAAATACAAAGTGGCAAACAACTTCACGCACTGATAGAATATTTATTTCTGTTTTATAATAACCTAGCTAGGATTTTTTAAAACCTCAACTTCGTCTTCCACTAGTAATTTTTCTAAATATTATTCGATACTGGCAAATATTCGTTACCGGTAAAACGACTGGACCAGTACTGAAACATCGTATAAAAACGTTATATATACATGTAGTCTGTAACTAGTCGCCTTTTAATACATATACCTTTCTTTTGTTTGTTAAAAATAAATTCAATTTTGTAAAAAGATAAGTATATCATTTCCTCTAGATTTTTTTTCATGCAAATACCTACAAAAGAGTTTTGCCAATAGCAAACAGTTTAAAGTACATGTAATGTAAAACACGGGCGCCATTTTGAAACAAATTGTCAGAGAGTTCCGAATGAAATCTGATGAACGTTTCACATGGTTCTCGCACGCTTTGGTCGAAACGATTTACACGCTTTGTCCGAAACTCTGCACGCTTTGTCCGAAACGCTAAACGGTTTACACGAAACGCTAAACGGTTAACACGAAACGTTTATAGCACGTAAGTCGCACGCTTTTTTGGTATAGTAGTACGTTTCAGGGTCTGTAAATTTTGTCAGCACGCAACAATTCTAAATTGTACATTGTTTTTAAAAATTTAGAAATATTTAAATAAAGAAATTATCTTAGAGAAAAGGTTACGTGTTTTGTAAACGGGTTCGGTTTTAAAAAAAAACCACAATGCCCGACATGACCCATGAGTACATACTGTTTACAACAATGCTTGCTACCCTCTGAAAATTTAACTCGCCATTAAATATCTCATTTTTTAAATAATGTTTGTTACGATTACATAAACTGTGTGCGACAAATAGTTTTCCTAAAACATTTTCTTATTTTTTTTTCAATACACGTTTTATATGCAGGCTTTCAATCACAACACGTTTTTATAACAAAAGCAGAACTGAAAGTTTTGTAATTATAATCGTTTGACACCACATCACATATATTTTCAACTCGCAGCAACAACGGAAGACCTACTCGTGGCTTTGCCACGAGCTCTGCTCTAGTTCTTCTCCTTTTTTTTTCTTACCGATTTTGTGTCAGTGATTACTCAGAAACTCTTTGATCAATTTTGATAAAATTTTCAGATCTTATTGATATTAATTTAAACTTGATCGGAAATTTTTTTGGTTGATGACGTCATTTCCGTTTTTGAAATATCGACGTTTTCTTGATTTTCAGAGGGACGGCTTGTCCAAGAGAGTTATGAAAAACTATAAAAGATATTTAGTTCAAATTTTCAGGAATGATAGACAAAAGATTGTAGATATGTAATAAGGCATTAATCACTTTCAGGCACAAAAGGCGCTAAAGCTCGGTAGGGCTCGAAAAATGAGATTAAAAAAGTGTTGTGATTTTGCCTGGTTTTCTTAGATTATCTTTTCTCTCACAAATATTTTGTTAAGACATGTAGAAGAAAAAAAATTTATATTTACAAGATCTTTTCTTTGACATCTAGAAAAAGGGGCTGGCCCCTCAAATTAAGGGCCTAGAACCCTTCAAAGTGTTCACTTTATAACTCAAAATTGGTTAAGATTTCAATATGGCTGTCGCTGCAAAAGTTGTTCATTATGATCTTATTAATGTCGTAACAATACTATTTTGTTCGGGTATTGCGTAATATGAGTGTAAAAAGCCAGACTTGTTACCATGTATTTGTGTTTTATTTGGCAAGTAAACGGGGTATTTGTGCGTATAACTGACATAAAGGATACCAGTTTATATACGGAAAGTGTTTAAACATTTTAGTTATTTTCTAGTGAAACACATTATGGATGAAAGAACTGTTTCTATGCAATTCATTTGAGTCGCATTTTAAATCTAGCTGTATTCCGAGCTGTGTATGTGAACAGTTACGTATCCACCCTTGCCCGCAGCCGAGGAAGTAGGTAACGACTGGACTAGCGAGCGGGTCTGCCGTTATCAAATACACAAGGTTTGTGTCTTGCTGTAATGCACACATGAATTTTTATATGTAGCTGCAAACACAAAACTTCCGATTTTAGTGATTTTAATAGAAAATAAAAAAAAGATTATACCTTTACCTACTACCATAGACAGTGTACTAGCTTGCATTCGGAAAGTGTTGAAACATTTTAATTCTCTTCAGGGGAAACACATTATGGGTAAAAGAATTACTTCTATGCAATGTATTTGAGTCGCATTTAAAATCTAGCTAGCTGTTTTCCGAGCTTCATGTATGTAAACAATTATACGTATCCGATCCTTGCCCGCGGCCGAGGAAATGGGTAGCGGCTGGACTAGCGAGCGGTCTACCGTTATCCAATACACAAGATATGCGCCTTACTGTAATACACACACGGGTTTATTTATTTTGCTGCAAACACAAAGAATTCAGATTTTAACGATATTAAAGAGTGAATGGAAAAAGATTATACCATTACCTACGAAGTATTGCTTTTTTGCTCTCGTAATAAAAAAAAAAAGATGTATGACTGTCATTGAACAAGGGGCGTTCTTTGTGATCTTGTCTATGTCATCAAATAGTTTTATTGTTGGAAAATAAAATTTAGTTATCAAACTGCAAACATTTCAAACCCACCACGTTGAGTGTACATTTTCATCACACGGGCCAAGGAGAAGCCGCGCTAGTGGATAGCCGATTCGCTGTAGGACACATGTTTCTCGTGTTTATACGTTATCACACATTTCAATGCTCTTTGATTCGTTGTTATTTTCATTTCCAATGATATCGGTTAACGATGCATCAAACCATTGATTTAAATCATAGTTCGTAAAATAAAGGAAAAAATCTGCCATCAATTAATATAATACGTTTTACAGTCGTACGATTTGAAATGTAAATGAATTCACCTGTTTCTATTTGTGACATTTTGCTGCTGAGAATTAAATGCATTATACTACCAATTTCAACAAAATATTGGCGATATTCACATAAGTATCTGTAATCTATGATAATGTGATTCTTCATTTGTCTAACAAAGTATTGGAATTTTTTATGAGTTGAGAGAGGGAGAGAGAGAGAGAGAGAGTTAAGCAGGATGTAGTAAGTAAAAGTTAAAATATATTTAAAAAGCGTTTGAGATAAGGCAGCTTAAGAAGTACAATTATTTTACATGCTTGCGGTAGGTGCGGGCACGATAAAACTAACCATTTTATAGTAAGTTGAAAAATTATTTACATTCAGGCCGTAAAATAATAAGGGTCACAATATTGGTATAATAACCTCTTCTCAATGGTGGTCAGATTCATTAAAAAGCATACTCATTGCTGATTTTATTAATTTATTATTAATCAAATTTTATTTTATTTTTGATTCTGAAAGAATATGTGAGTTATAAAAAGTTTATGTACATGTGCATTCATTGTAAATATTTTGATTGTATTCGGATAGTTAAAAATCGAGTAGAGAACACATGGTTAAAAATACTACTTAGTAGATTAATTATCTAATGCAAATCGAATTGGCTTTAAAATTTGCATATTCAAGCACACTTAAATAGTTAATACATAAATTATATATATATATATATATATATATATATATTAATAAAACCGTCTGTATGCTGTATTATGTATTTGCTGTCTGATTAGGACTATTTTTCCCCAAAAAGAAGCGCTCGGCAATCGCGTAATTTTTTAAACGTTCTGTAAAGTACAACACCTGATTGGAGTACATGCTTATATATGTTTTTTTAAAAAATGTTATCGTTTAACTAAGCGAAATTGTAGATGTCATGGAGTCAATAGGCAAATCAAATTCGCCAACCAGGCAATAGCAGTTATAGATCTAATGCCTATGATTGATAATTTTACACGGTAAATTAATACATGTCAATATGAATTTTAAAGCACTCCCTGCTCCCCTGTTAAAAGCGCCCGTTACCTGCATTCTTTTAATATACGATTTTTGTGCACACAGTTATTCGGAAATGGCTCAAATTTTGTTACACGAGCCCGATAAAAAGATGAAAGGATGACCCCTAAAATTTCTTTCCCAAATATTTCAAGAACGGTCTTAAATTTCAAACACTGGTTGAATAACATATAACTTATTTTGTACAAATTTATGTGCATGAATGACAATGTTCCTGTAACTTAACAAAAAATGACACTTTTTGAAATCTATAAGTTTCTGAATTCATCATTAAAATTAATAATGTTAGACGGCCCATGCAGCAAGTTTTTCTAGTCGAGTCTTTCGTTCAACAGCGAATCGATTGTAATCATTTCAGCGGGGTTTACAACAAGACGGTGAAACGACCACGAATTCTTACAGGTTTGGCTAAAAAGAGTTTAAAAGAGATGGATACAAAACACAGGTGCGATTATATCTTGTAGGAGATAAAAAATGATTAATCTATGGTTGCCAAAAATACAATTTTTTATCATAAGAATACTTTAACGTTTATATCCGCCGAATATTTCCATTTCCCTTTATTGTTTGGTGCCTGATTTGAAATAACGTTTCGAGGTATAAAATGTTGAGAAATTTCTTTAAGCTGCATGTTCCGATTTGTCGGCCATTACAGTATCAAATAATTTTCCTTGCAAACCAAATGAATGATCTTACAAAGTTATAGATGTATTTACACGGAATTGCTCTCCCTTCAACGTTAGAAATATTCAAAGTAAATAAAAATAAATTTTGGGCATACAAAAAACCCTCAAAATACATCATTGGAATGTTTAAAAAAGGAAACCGTTGGGTTTCATCCTTCGAGTGATTGTGTTTATTCATCCTGCATGTTTTGCAATGATTATAAACAATGTAAACATAAAACCTATTAATGAACAAATGTACACTGCTTTATTTTTGTTTAAATAGTCATGCTGTATATTTCATATGTTATAATAGATTATATAAAAAAGACAGATGTCAAAGTCGTAATACAATCATGTTAGCTTCAACGTAAGGGGCCAGTTTAAACACGAGGCGAAATAACGCAAAACCCTTTTATGTCGATTATTTTGTGGATATACACCAACAATTGTCTAATCCGGCGGAGGGTGGTTCTGAAAAAAAATGGCCGGATTAGGCAACATCCGGTTTAGAGGACATTGTTTGAAATTAATTTTAGTATTTAATGCAGTAGCTCCTGATCGTGTATTCTTGTAAAATGTTCAATTGTTCTGAAATATATTAGATTTCATCGATCTTATCTATACGGTACCAATTTTCATTTTAAATTATTTTTTTGAAACAATAAATCCATAACGGAATACATACGATGGAAATACTTTTTGAATCAAATCATCGTTATTGATTATTTTTCAAACATCCGATCTACCTGTAAAGTGCATGCTTAACCATAAATTGTTGAACAAAACATTAACAAGTCAACAGGTGGCTGAAACACCTGATGGCGAGAACTGTTATGATACAGGGAAACAATGGATGAATATTAATATAATGAGAATTTTATTTAAAAAAAATAGCATTTTGACAGATCTAGAATAATATGCAACTCTGTACGTGTAGCCATACAACGGGGATAACAGACAATATCGGCAGTCTTACTCTCACAGTATCCTGAATCACGGCCTGAAAAAATGGGGTGAATTATAATCTAATTATCTAATTTTTGCAATTCATAACAAGACTTTACGGTATTAACTGAAATGAGTTGCTAGTTTGGATCTATATTTACAGTTATTTAAATCAATAGCAACGACAGTAAAATTGGTCGATAATTGAGCATTTAAAATATCTCGCAGAAGGCCGACCGATCGATAAGTAGACGGACTACGGGAGATAACTCTCACTAATTATAAGCAGTATGTTTTTTCATTTCGCCGGTTTACAGAATAGACAGGATCGGGATTGCACAATTTTTTTAAAACAAAAATGATGGGAAAATGTCAAGGGGCTGAATAATGTCGCCGGATTGGGCAGCATGCCGTAATACACAACATCCGGATTCAACGAGTTTCAACATGTACATAATTTTTTTTATTTAAATATGGCTTAATTGACCGGGAAAACTACTGCAACGTATATTATTGCACACATACTTAGCATAACCATCGTTTAAAAGCATACAATTATTTTATTGAAAATTGGACCAAGCAGCTTTTACATTAAGATTTACATGTATAAGACACTTTATTTGTCATGTGCATGATCATGTGCATTAATTATGTTCAATACCCGCTTATTCTCCAAAATGATCTACAATTCCATTCACAACTATGGTCATTCAAAATCACATGAATTAATCAAAATTTTAAATTTTGTGTCGATCTCAACTGTTATGTATCCAAGAAATCTATTGATTTTATCATGTGCTACGTAATTAGGTATTAACGTTTTTTAGGAGGTCAAACTTCATTCAGAAATTACTATTTTTCCTTCGTAAACATTCACAGGATCAAAAACAGATTTCCTACGGAGATTTATAATGGGGAATGTTTACATCTTTTCTCAATTCGGAAGTCTCACGGAATATCTAGCACAATTTTTCAACGTTTTCATCCGGGCTTTATAATGGCCGATGCAATGCAAAATCCCCGTAGACATTCTTTTTTTAGCCGTGTATTGAAACCTGACAAGCTAGAGGGGACGTTACAAAAGGGAAATCTTGGGATTTTTTCATACTATCGAATGAACCTCGTCTGAATCAAGAGATATTTACAAATATCGAATAATTTGAGAAAATGTGTGGCAAAAATATCTTGGGACAGACTTTATGTATAATACGTTTATATATCCCAACAATATAATGATTTTCTCATGCGTTACCTAACTAGGGATATTAGGGGCCAGAGGTAAAATAGTTTAATCTTTTCTATTTCAATTGGAAACATTTTTTTTCTATTTGAAAAAGCAACGTAAAAGAACTTATAAAAAGCATTACAGGAAAGCATTAGTTCTTCGCCCCTATTTCCGTATCATGTTTTGTTGTCGATAATTAAAGTCGATGACGTCATTTCACCTTCTAAAAATCGGACGGAAGACCTCCTCGTTGCTCGCAACGAGATCGTGTCTAGTTATTATTATTATTAGTCAAAAAAATTAAAATGTAAGATTTCAATATTACAACGTTACTCTATAATTATTATCGTTCTTAAAAGTTAAATCTAAAGTATTTAGAATCCGTTATTACTTTCAATGGTTACTTTCAACACTTAGCGATTCATATACCATCCCATTTTGTGGATAATCAGTAACTAAAATCAGTTAATTCATTTTAAAAGTATTTACCTGTTTTAACAGTGATTTCTGCTGTTGTTACGGTTGATGTTGTTTCTAAAAAAAATTAAGAATCATGAACAGTTTATTATAATTACACTTCAACTACAACTTTTACTACAAAATGTCACGCGACGTAGCATAAGTCAAGCTGACCTCCTAGATCATGAGGCTTTTTATTCATACCTGCTTCATTAGCTGTCGACACAGGTTGAGTGATTATTGACGTGGCTGATGATGATGTCTCTATGTAAAAAAAACAATTATAATATTATTTAATATTTTTAAACTACAGTCTACATGTCTTTCAATTAATTTACATTTTAAAAAATAAATAAAAAGATTGTTGACATTACCACTTCTACAGATAGAACAAAAGTCAAGTAATTAACGATATTAATTCAAACGTATATACCTGTTTGTCCGGACTTGGTCGGTATAGTTGTCTCTATAAAAAAGCTATTACTCATTAAATTTTACCTTTGTAATACAACATGTTATTGGACATATACAATTATTTTATTTATTTGTTTATTTTTGCATTTCTTTAAAAACCGAAATCAAAGGAATGTTTACAGTACATTACTACTAAGGGGGGGATTTATCAATAATGTCACGTGATGTAGCATAAGTCACGCCTCTGGGAAAAAAGCTGACCTCCTAGATAACGTGGCTTTTCATTCATACCTGCTTGAGCTGTAGTCAGAAGTGGGGATTTAGTGACCAATGGCGTAGTCTCTGATGTCTCTATGAAAAAACAATTCTTATATTATTAAACGTGCGAGATATTATTTTAAACAACATTTTATCTTAATCACACACATATACTACATGTTTTTCAATTAATTTATATTTTAAAAATAAATAAAAGGATTCTTTTACATTAGAACTAGGGTATATTGAAATTTTATTTTTGCATATTGAGATTTTAAGGACTAAATGACAGAGCTAAATAAACCAGAGATAAAATACCAAGTAGAAAAAACCCTATGCTTCGGTGAACCTTATGTCAGTTATGCATTAAATCAAAGTTTAAATAACAGTATCTGACTTCATAGAGTGTGCAAAATAAAAATAGATTATGATTGTGTTCATACTATCTACAATACATTTGATGGTGAAAAACAGTCTTCATCCCCATAAATAATATATAAATTAATTCGATCAAATTCTTACGTTGCAAAAGAAATGTTCTACTTTTTCAATCTGAAGAAAATCCAACCACGTCTCGATATATTCGTCGTACTTTAACACGATTCCCGGGTATTTCGCCCCCTTTCTATTGTCAAATATCTGGATGTTTTTGACGGCGTTTACATATTTCACGTTCATCTTCTGTCTTCTAATTTTTATGCATGCTTAGCTTGGTAAAAATCAAAAGTCTGTGTTTTTAGCTCACCGAGACGAAGTCAGGGGGAGCTTATGCTATACCCTCGGCGTCGGCGTCCGGACCTGGTTAAAGTTTTTGTTGCAGGTCCTGAGTAGTAAGGTATATAGTCTGCGGTCAGTGTGGGGTCAATGACGTCACGACCCATCCCATCAGTGTGGGTCAATGACCTTACAACCATGAACCTGTCTGGGGTCAAAAATCGTCTAGGGTCACCCATCCCATAAAGCAGTCTGGGGTCACCCTCCCATAAATCCGTCTGGGGTCACCCATCCCATAAATCCGTCTGGGGTCACCCATCCCACACCCTCCCATAAATCCGTCTGGGGTCACCCATCCCATAAAGCAGTCTGGGGTCACCCATCCCATAAGTCTGTCTAGGGTCACCCATCCCTAAAATCCTTTATATTCAATATGATTGGTATATAAACTCGAAGTTTCATTCAATTTCTCATATTGCGAAAATGAAATACTTTGGTTTTAATCGAGGACAAGATAATCCAATTCAAAAAAGGAAGAGAACGCTTTGATATACCGGTATACAAGACAGCTGTATAAGTAATTATATTCTTTTTACTTAAATTAACTCTTTTCCTTCGAACCCAATATGTTTTCCCCAGATACATTTTATACAAATAATCCTTATTTTAACGAGGCTGGGGTGTGGCAGCATTTTTATTTTTTTATAAATGAAGAGCTCCATATAAAGATATAAGAATTGGTAAAATTTCAAACTTAAAATTTTTCTTCATCAAATAATTGTTGACAAATTTATAGACCATATCTAAATTTTTCAGCTAAATTTGATCGTTAATTAAAATTTTAAGCTAACAACCCCCCAGCCTCCTTAAATGAATAAAAGAAACATAGGTATCATCAAAAATATTTAATATTCACTACATACATCTCAATACAAAACCAAAGACACAATTTTTTAATCTACAAACGACGTTTAAAACGTAGGCTTTTGAAATAGTTCTCATTTTAAACATTTGATATCATTTCTTAATATGGGTACAAATAAAACTGAAATCAGCAAGTTCTAAATTACAGATATTATAAAATAGTTCACTTAGAGCTAGGAAGCTTCACTTTTTGAACATTTTAATTATAAGATTTCAAATAATCCTGAATGTAGTTAACAATCATCGAGGTTTGTAAAAGGTCCACACGAACTGAATCCACGAGTTCGCAGAGAGCGCTTAGCTCCGCCTTGAGTGGATACTGCCAAGAGGTTTGCGCGGGAGTTGTTTGGGGCACTGTTGTATTTCTGGATGGTGTTAAGTTGTGATCAGGTGTTGGAAGGTTGGAGATCGAGTTCAATTCTGGTACCCTGATTTGCAATGCAGTGTTGGATGACACGTCGCTGGGCGATGATGGGCTATATATTGGCAAGGGTGGGTTGGATGGCATGTTGCAGTTTTTGGGCGATGCAGGGGGGCTGGATGCAATAGAGATGGGAGATGCGGGGCTATTTCTTAAACCTAAATTTCGTTAAAACGATGTCTTCTTTCTCAATTTCTTGGTTTTTAAAAGGGAACACATCGTCATTTTCTTCTGTGGTATTGCTCATTTTTCTGAGGGGGGAAACATAATTAGGATTATAGAAAGAAATGAAAGTATGTTAAGAAAAAAAAATTAAAATTATAAAATAAGTTTTTATAATACTTAAGACCATATCTAAATTTTTCAGATCACAATATTAAAAAAATTAAAAAAAATATATATAAAAATTTCCGAGAGTTCCGAATGTCAAAATGGTGTGTAAGGGTTTGTTATGATTTATTTGACTGTTGTTTTCAATGCAATTTCATTAATTTTCTCTAAAACCGTTTTGGAGCAATTCTGGCAATTTTCTGCTACATTACGGGTAAAAGGGAGGCATTCTAACTGTGTTGAGGGTCTGTCCTGAGTCAAAGTAAGATTATGCTAACTAGGTCAGTGTAAGAGGTCAGCTTTTATCTCGGATGTGTAGCGTATATATTACATCACGTGAAATTATCAGTAGGAGTCGTATTGTATTTATTTAGGAGTAGTATTAAGCCGTGTTTGTTTAAAATAATAAACATTATGTTTTAAATTTTTATAGAGACAACATCAATTTCCTCTAGAATAGAGACAACATCAATTTCCTCTAGAGACACCGCCACATTAACACAGACAACAACCGACCAAACAGGTATATAATGAAGGTCACACAGTCAGTGTAAGAGCTCACCTGAGATTATTGATTAGTGGTATTATGTAAACAACCCTTTTATTTAGTTTAAAAAATGTCAACATAAGAAAAGCTTGGAAGTATATATGATTGATTACAATAAATTGTATTTTAAAAAATGATAGTGATTAATTTGTTTTTAATGAATGTTTTTATAGAGACTATGGACACCCCTACAACAACAACAACAACGTCTGACCAAACAGGTATAGAATTTGAATTCATTAATGAAGTAATTAAGGAATGTCACACGGTCTCTGTAAGAGTTAAGCAACATGGTGCATTCTACGTCACTGACTTTTATTTATTAGTAGTATAATGTAAACATCCCTTTTATTTATATACTTTAAAAAATGTCAACATAAGAAAACGTAGTAGTAGTATGTGATTAATTACAATGAATTGTTATTTTTTAAAAACGATAATGATGAAATCTTTTAATAAATGTTTTTAAAGAGACTATGGGCACCCGTACAACTGTAATGCAGACCACCTCTGCCCAAACAGGTATATACGTATTATCATTTGTTATTTAAAAAAATATATCTGTCAGTGTATGTGAATGAAAAGTCACATGGTTTGTGTTCTTTTGCAATGTCATGTGACATAGATAGTAATATAATGTAAACAATCCTTTTTTTGTTTAGGTTTACAAAAGGAGTAATTTTTTCATTACAATAAACTGTTGTTGTTGTTGTTTGAAATAATAATAATAATTATCATGTTTTTAAATTTTTTTAATAGAGACAGCAACCTCCACCTTTGACACCCTCACAATAACAACAACCGTAACACAGTCCAGGACCGATCCAACAGGTATGCTTTTATTATTTAATATTTAAAAGTAATAAAACTTTTTAACTGAACTAATTTAGTCCATATCAACAATAACAATAAACATGTCTTAGGATTTAGTATTCTCTTCAACTTCTAAAAATTCGATTTTTTAGAAGTTGAAGAGAATTCCAGACTCCACCCATATGTCATAATGTGGTTCACAGTTAAATGGTGGGTCTACAGTCACTGAGGTCATAGGGTATGCCCATGGGTCATAATAGAGGTCAACCAAACGGGTTTGTAATGTTACACCCAAATGAGATATCAAAGGTGCCCTATCAATAAAATGGGTGTGTAAAGTTACACCCAATGAACATCCTATAAAAACGGGGATGCTAACACCAGCATTTACATCAGCCATCACACAATCAGACCTTTTGCCCAGCAATGTTTCTACGATAATGTAAGTCATACCATTTAAATACTACGATCAAACATTTTTTTAAAAATATTTCATGTATGAAGAAGACGGCGTTACTATTATTTGAGGTGTGAAAATTTGCTTTTAAGGAAATTTTAAAATAAAAACAACTGATGAAAATAAAATGGTAGAAATAATTAAAAGTCAACAGTTTGTTTTCCATGAAAAGTTTTTTTATTCATGCAAACTTGTAGCTATAAACAAAGAGAGATAATTCCGATTAACATAATATCGTGACAGACAATACAACAACAAAGAGTTTTGTGCGTTGTTGGTGTTTAAATTTTAATTCTATCGAATAAGTTCTACAATAGTTATAACAACATTACTGTTTTCTAAAATCCAATTTGCTTGCATAATCTTGTATATAACTAATTAAAGTGGATGTTTGTAAAAGGTCGACTCTCATGGAGTCGACCAATTCAGCTAATGCTAAAAGCTCCGGTTGCAATACATATTGCGTTGTTGGAGCTGGAATAAATAATTCAGGAGACTGGGGGAGTACTGATCAATCTCCTGATTTGTGAATCCTCATCTGTGGGTTTGGGGGTTGAGATGGTCGAGTTATTTGAGATTTCCTCTGTTGGTTGGGAGTTCGGAGTTTCATCAGAGGGTTGGGAGTTTGGAGTCTCATCAGCTCGAATTCTCTCTACAAAAATAAATTTAATGAACAAAATAACACAAATGAAGTATATTTTTAAAAAATAAAAAAAAATAAGTAATTATGGGCACACACACACACTCTCACACCCTTAACCCACTCTCTCACACACACACATATGTATATACCTGAATGTGGAGAGGATAAGGTTCTCCTCGCTCAATCTCGGTTTCTTTGCCTGACTGAAAAAAACAACAGGGTTAAATAAGTAATATGTCAATGTATAAAATTTACAATGAATAAGCAGTTGTTTCATAGAGACACTATAACTTAAAATTACTTTTTTTTATCATCATAATAATTCTAAGTTAGTAAAAAAACAACATTTACAGTTTCACTTATTAGGAAATCATTACTTTAAAAAAATATATGTATACTTTATCAAAATTAATATTTTTATCAGTTTATTATAATACATGTATTTGAAAACAGTGTATATTAATTATACAATATACATCATCATACCTTTGTCCTTCACAGGAAAAGTCCACTTCTAGCTTTGTTTTTCTGTTTGTGCCCTCCTTACCCATAAAATCTCTACAACATTAATTAATATATCAAGTGTAAGTCCCATCTTTTTATTCCTAGAAATCAACTCTTATTTATGAGGCATTGAATGTGTCATTAATTACCCTTCATTAAAGGAGACAACCGAGAAGTCTTGATCACCGATCCACTCCGTTGTGAAATCGTCAAATATGGGGGAATATTCATTAATATCTTCATCTTTTCCAAAATTTCTATAAAAATATTTGGAAGTAAACGTAAATTGTTTTACCGTTATATGTTTTTCATTGACAGTGATAATCATTAAGTTGTAATCTCTAGCTTAAAGCAATCCAATCATTATCATTTTTTTTAAAATTCTTCAGAAACTTATATAGTCTTAAAATGTACAGAGATAATGTGATCCGTTTTTTTAAGATATCTAATTGAATTTTTTAATTTAAACGAAAACACATGAAATTCATTTTAAAGAAGAAAAAAATCACGAATACATGTACTTGTTTGGAATGAATAATTATCGAATATACCCAAGAATTTTGAAGGAAAGGAGGTACCGTTGATTACTGTGATGTGTATATTAATAGAGAAAAAAGAAAAGAAACAGCCAAGTGGTATAAATTTTATAAAAAATGCACAAACCTTTTAAACTTTTTTAAAAAGTCTAAACATAATTCCAAACAAATACATTTTTTTACTTTAAGTAGAATTACTTACTTTGATTCGACTCGACCATTGTAAAAGTGAAGATGTCACAAAATTTAAGATCTAGAAAGTATGGTGGACAGATGATCATATGTATTAATTGACTCCCTTTATATATCTTTCTATTTGGGCGTCTTTAATAATTATCTATATAAGTTTGTTCTGATTTACTGACGATTCAAAAATGTTTATTTAAAAAAGGTCAAAAGCTTGGGGAAAAGCACAGACGCTAGCAAAAAATATTTCGCGCCAGGTCCATGAAACGCTTTTTGTAGAAATTGCGCCAAAACTTTAAGTCACGTTTTCAACACCCTTGCTAGCCTTCATAAAAACGCGATAAGAGATAGTTATTTATTAAACCTCATAATGGTAAAATGCAGACTGGAAAAGAGCTCGATATTATACTTGTAAGCTTTATCATAGATAACAGACGCGGATCCAGCTTTTTAAATCAGGAGGGGTCCAAAAGATTGAAAGTCTGGTGAAGCCCCAGGAGACTTTGGAATTTCCCTGGTTTTATGATAAAATGCAAACTTTTTGGAAATTCCAGGGGGGGGGGGGGGGGGGGGGGTCTGGCAACCCTCCCCCCAACCCACTCTAGATCCACCCTTGTTATATACGTTTGACATAGGTACCCGACGTTAATTATTTTACTATTAACCCTACCTAATAATACACAAGGTACTGTTTTCAGTGTTATCATGGTACCCCTGAGTATTTATTTCGTCAGGTATACATAAAAACAACTTTATCATAACTGATGTGTTTACCTGGAATATATTTTGATTGAATTGATGTTATGTGTGCATCAAACTGTGGTACACTGATTTATCTGTCATTTTATTAATGCGTAATTATAATAAATGTATTAATTTTTGTTGTGGACCATGAAGGGACACCGTTTCCCTCCGATTTGATTATTTATACTATTCAAAAGAATTGGGCATCTTCAACCTATATATTTTAACGGGTCAAAATTTTGTCATGTCTAAAAACAATCATGTGTCAACACCATGTCAGAATAATGTGCGCGGCGACCTCTTAACCTCAGTCTCACTAGCCAATGTCCGACGATCAGATGTCACGCGCATGCAACCCCGGATATCATATACCCAAGTTGCAGTTGCCGAAACCATGTGCGTCTCTCTAGGGAACTTTGCTATTTTTGCCCTGGTGGCATCTTCGCTAGCCATGGCTCAACATTATACCCCCTTGCCAGAAAGAGGGGTAAAATTTTCTTTAATACCGTGTAGAGAAGTCCGTGTTAATGCCAGCGAAATTCGCGAAGTGTTTGTTAGTCACTGTGCACTGGCTAAAGTGGTGATCGCAGGAGACCCGCGGACTGTCACGGTTCGGGACTCTGCAGGACCATGTGGTAAGTTTAAATACTTTTATTAATTTATGTTTTATTTCTTTCCCATGATGTTTTTTTTCAAGACAAGTTGAGTAGTGTATTGTTGCAACGAGATAAAATCTGTTTTGTGATACTAATTTTTTGCGGGGGAATAAATGTCGAGAGTAAAATCAATGTTTTAATTTATTATAATATCATGACTGCAAAGTGACTGTATACTGTACTATATACTACTCACACATTTTCTTTTTTTTTCTAATAACTTTTTTTATGGTTGCCCAATCATGTTCAAATTTGGTATGGTAGTTCAGTCGGCAGAAATACATATTTTGATGCTAAGTTTGGTTCTTTATGTCTTCTGGTTTGGAGCTGGGGTGGTGGGGTAGATTCCTTAACTATGCATAAGAATGAATGGGCAAACAGAGATAACTGCTGAGAATGTTACCATTCTATACTTGGAAGTCTGTGCAATATTTGTCCTTTGGGATTAATTAACCTCCACAGGAAGAAAACCCTTAAGCTTTATCTTTATCTGTCACATTGAGATTAATTACTGCACTGCCTGTGTCTGCAAATGAACTTTGTTTTGAAGTTAAGGTCAATTTTGAATGATGTGTAGTATTGTGTACATTCTTTGAAATATGGATTTTAAATATAATATTCATACTTTATTTTGGTTAAAATACCGTACACAATGATTTATGATAATTTTATTCAATTCTAAAATCAAGATATATATTAAGATATCCTTTTTTTGTTTTTTATTTTTTTAATTATTTATTTTATTTTTTTCCGCCTTAATGCTGTTAATTTTAACAGGTATTCAGATAATAACACCATTTTGTCATTTCTGAAAAAAAACAAATCTTATTGTAAATTTAGAAGAAAAGGATGAGAGAGCAGAACAATTAATCCCCTGGGATTAATTATCTTGCCTGCTGCAGAAAATTTAAAGGCTTATCTCTATCTGTCATATGAAGATTAATGAACACCTTTGTCTGCAACTGAAATTTGTTTTGAAGTTGAGGTCAACCCTGGTTGATACAATGTATTTGCATTCACTGAAGGCTTGCATTTTATAAAACACCTGTTTAAATCTTTTTTAAATACACATTTAATTTATTTTTTTTTATATAAGATAGAGGTTATCCCTGTTTTATGCAAATACAAGGTTACTATTTAGACTTTTTGGACATTCAGGAATTATCTTGAAATTTTAAAGAAGATTCAATGTTAATATAAAGAAGATGGAATTCAAAGTTTTTTCCACTTCTCTATATTAATTGTCAAAGCGGGGCCTTTCCTGACTGGTCAGATTTCTAGTTAGAGCTTGAATTGTCCATCCTTGCCGATTACGGGGGAAAAATATACATTATATATCTTTCTTGCATACGTACAATTATACATCAAAGCAATAAAAGATGTTAACCGAGTCATTATTATTATTATTAGTCAAAAAAATTAAAACGTAAGATTTCAATATGTCAACGTTGCTCTATAATTATTATCGTTCTTAAAAGTTAAATCTAAAGTATTTATAATCCATAATTACTTTCAATGGTTACTTTCAACACTTAGCGATTCATATACCATCTCATTTTGTGGATAATCAGTAACTAAAATCAGTTCATTTAAAAGTATTTACCTGTTTTAACAGTGATTTCTGCTGTTGTTACGGTTGATGTTGTTTCTAAACAAGAGGCCCATGGGGCCACATCGCTCACCTGAGCAACAATGGGTGTTCAAAAGATATTGTGCCGTATGGTCCCTCGGTAGAATAACAAAAAATAAATATTGTAAAGTATTCGAATTTTATACTTATTTTTGCATACACGTAATCTTTGACATTGTACCTTCATGAAATACTATTTTTTTACAAAAATAAGAAAACCCTTCGCAAGATATAAAACTAAACATTTGGTAGGAGTACACTGTTAAGTTGTTAACTTCCAATTCCCTATATTTTCGTTCTGCCCCCCCCCCCCCCACTTTGTAAGGCAATCAAAATATATGAAAGCATATAGGTACATTTTTTTCATCAACTACTTACTAGTTATTGTATTTTTAAAAAGAAAATATAATAGTTATTGTTTTTTATTTTAAAAATCCTACATGTATAGATGTGAAGAAGAAAATTGTACCTCAATGTGCTCAATCCTCAAATTAAAAACATTCAAAAAATTTATTTGTCTTCTCCATTATAATTAAATGACTGTTATTTACTTCGCGTACAAACCAGGATAATTTTCCGATGTGATAACTTCTTAGGAATAGCAATAATTACTTTATCCCCGCAACAGAAATGTGTCAGAACTATGGAAACTGTTGTAAAGATGTCGTTTTTATTTACCCATGTCTGAAAAACTATCAAAATTGATGTAGATTTCACATTATTTATTGTATAAAGAGGGGGCCCCAGAGAGTAGGTATATACAGAAGACCATTATTTATTTTGTTTGTACAAGTATTTAACATACTCTAATTCATATAGAATTTCTAATGTTCAACCAAAATTTCAGCGTCAATCGTAGAATTATAAGCAAGATACAGAGTTCACAGTTCGCCTAGGTTTGAGTCATATTTTGTTCCCATGAGTTTATTACATTCAACTTAAGATTTTTAACTTGGTATTTCCTATTCAGCATTTAAAATGGAAAAAAAAAGAATGGCCTAAGATTTTCAATTCTTTTATTCACTCAAGACCAGTTCACTGGTATTTGAAGTTCAAAATCAGTTTATACAAATGTACACAAACACAGTCAAGGATCACATGTACAGTTGGAGTAATAATGACGAAGAAAGGTTAAGTTTACAATACAATAAGTTGTTAAAGTTGGTTTCTGGAAGAACAGACTTTGAAAATTTTCTTAATAAATATTGACAATTTTTTTTTACTTTTTTAATCTTTAGTTTTTAAGATCTGTGTACAAACATAGAATTGTGAGCAAATCTATGTATCTTGCTTATAATTCGAAGCTTAACACTTAAATATGGTAAGTAAATAGAAATTGTAAACAATTAAACACAAGAAACATGCACTATAACAAATAAAGAACACAATTTATTTTTTGTAATCATATATATATATACATGTTTATTCCTACATATTTCCGTCAGCGATATCAAACTCTATTTAAACTGAATAAACTCGAGAAAATGCCGAGCATCTCAACAAAACCTTTTGCATTAATCTACCATTACGCAAAAGATAATGCCGATTTACCGATAGAATGAATTGTATTTCAGTACTTTTTTGATACATCAGATTTTGCCTAATTTGCGCAGGTAAACAGTTAACTGTTTGATTTACCGAAGTCTCTGTTTGATTTGATACGTAAAAATCACGAAATACAGACGATAGTTCCCAGCTAGGTTACAAAGCATAAATACGAAAATCAGAACAAGCTAATACCAACGTCATGTGTGAAAACTGTCAACGCATTGAAACATTTAGCCTCAATTTACTTCACAAAATCGGCACCTATATATTTTGCATGTTTCACAAATTTCCCTTCATTTGCGAACTGTTGTGCAACAAGCAAATTCATCATAGTCAGATCGACCCTTTTTCGTATAATGTCATGGCTGCTTTAAACAAAGAACCTCGTTTTAGAAGTATGGAAAACGAGTCTTGGTAAAATGGGTATGCAAACCCAGGCCGTGGCAAAATATAAGCCGGGGCAGATCGGCAATCGTCAATTCCAAATACGCATTATTTTGCAGCAATATTTACAGCAAATACAAATATACTGGTCCATCAAATATCCTGAAATTTTAATGATATTGGCAGATCAATAACTGCGAATCTTTTGTTATGCCCAGGCCAACCAAGTCTTGTCTACCCATTTTACCGGATACCGAACCTATCGGATGCCGAACCCGAAGCTATTAAACTGATTAAAACACGCCTTTCCTTTATTATTATTTTCGTAATAACTCAGATTTGAAACAGAATTAGACCTTAATTTTTGCAATTTATATTTTCCTTCCCATAAGGATAATTTATGCTAAACTACAATGAATTGGAATCAGTAGTTCTTGAGAAGAAGATTTTTAAAAATGCACCCCCCTTTTTCTACAGTTTCAAGGTTTTCTCCGCTTTGAATATAGATCGGACTTTTATTTCTGCAATTTATATTCGCCCTCCCATAAGGATGCTTTTTGCCAAATTTGGTTGAAATTGGATAAGCGGTTTTAGAGAAGAAGTTCAAAATGTAAAAAGTTTACAGACGGACGGAAAGACGGACAGACGGACAGACGGACGACGGACAAAAGGTGATCAGAAAAGCTCACTTGAGCTTTCAGCTCAGGTGAGCTAAAAAAATTAAGGATCATGAACAGTTTATTATAATTACACTTTAACAACAACTTTTACTACAAAATGTCACGCGACGTAGCATAAGTCAAGCTAACCTCCTAGATCATGAGGCTTTTTATTCATACCTGCTTCATTAGCTGTCGACACAGGTTGAGTGATTATTGACGTGGCTGATGATGATGTCTCTATGTAAACAAGAGGCCAATTGGCCTTAACGGTCACCTGAGTAGCATATATCCAATACACAAACTTGTCATGGAGTCTCATAGAAGAATTATAAATTTGTAATGACAACCACATTTAATTCAAAAAGAACTGTGAAACCTATAATTTTGGTGAAAAACTAAAAGATCTGGTCTACAAAATAATGAATTTAGTTTTCCTTTCAGGTGTGTGGGAGTAAAGAAGATAATTTTTTAACGTTATATGCATTAACATCTATACATCCATTTTGGCCCTGCCCTAGAGTCAAAACCCATACCCCAGGGGACATGAAAATTAAAATTTCAGTAGAGGACTTCCTGGTAAACATAATTATTAGTCGGTTTTTTTATACAGATGTGTGAGAATAGAGAAGAAAATTTTTAAACATTATATGCATTAACACTTTATTGCCATATTGCCCCCCCCCCCCCTCATGTCCTGAACCCCTGACCCAGGGGCCATGAATTTCACAATTTAGGTAAAGGAGATTGTGGATATCATAACCATGTATTCAGTTTTTTGCCCACATGTGTGGGAGTAGAGAAGAAGATTTTTTAAGATATAAATCATTTTTACTATATGGCAATATTGGCCCCACCCTAGAGCATGAACACCTAACAAAGGGGTCATGAATTTCACAATTTTAGAAGAGAGCCTCATGGACATCATAATCATGCATTTAGTTTTTAACAAATATATATAGGAGTAGAGAAGAAGATTTTCTAAGATTTAATACATTTTTACTATTTGGCCATATTGGCCCCACCCCAGAGCCTGAACCCCTGACCGAGGGGTCATGAATTTCACAATTAAGGTAGAGGGCTTCATGGACATCATAAACATGCATTTAGTTTTTAACAAATATATATGGGAGTAGAGAAGAAGATTTTCTAAGATTTAATATATTTTTACTATTTGGCCATATTGGCCCCACCCTAGAGCCTGAACCACTGACCCAGGGGTTATGAATTTCACAATTTAGGTAGAGGGCTTCATGGACATCATAATCGTGCATTTAGTATTTAACAAATATATATGAGAGTAGAGAAGAAGATTTTCTAAGATTTATTACATTTTTACTATATGGCCATATTGGCCCCACCCTAGAGCCTGAACACCTGACCCAGGGGTCATGAATTTCACAATTTAGGTAGAGGGCTTCATGGACATCATAATCGTGCATTTAGTATTTAACAAATATATATGAGAGTAGAGAAGAAGATTTTCTAAGATTTAATACATTTTTACTATATGGCCATATTGGCCCCACCATAGAGCATGAACACCTAACAAAGGGGTCATGAATTTCACAATTTAGGTTGAGGGCTTCATGGACATCATTATCATGCATTAAGTTTTTAACAAATATATATGATAGTAGAGAAGAAGATTTTCTAAGATTTAATACATTTTTACTATTTGGCCATATTGGCCCCACCCTAGAGCCTGAACCCCTGACCCAGGGGTCATGAATTTCACAATTAAGGTAGAGGGCTTCATGGACATCATAACCATGCATTTAGTTTTTAACAAATATATATGGGAGTAGAGAAGAAGATTTTCTAAGATTTAATACATGTTTACTATATGGCCATATTGGCCCCACCCTAAAGCCAGAACCCCTGACCCAGGGGCCATAAATTTCAAAATTTTGGTAGAGGGCCTCATGGACATCATAACCATGCATTCAGTTTTTTCCTCACATGTGTGGAAGTAGAGAAGAAGATTTTTGAAAATTTTGCTTTTTTTGCATTTTTGGCCCCGCCCGTGGCACCCCAGGGGTGGTAGAGCCCTAAATTTCACAATTTAGATTCTTCTTACCATAGAGATGCTTCACACCAAAAATGGTAACGATTGGCCTGGTAGTTTTCAAGAAGAAGTTAAAAATGTAAAATTGTTAACGCACGACGCACGACGACGGACGAAGACCAATTGCAATAGGTCACCTAAGTGACTCAGGTGACCTAAAAACAATTTTAATGTTATTAAATATCAAAGAGATATTATTTTCAAACTACAGTCTACATGTCTTTCAATTAATTTACATTTTAAAACATAAATAAAAAGATTGTTTACATTACCACTTCTACAGATAGAACAAAAGTCCAGTAATTAACGATATTAATTCAAACGTATATACCTGTTTGTCCGGACTTGGTCAGCACAGTTGTCTCTTTAAAAAAAACTATTACTCATTAAATCTTACCATTGTAAAACAACATGTTATTGGACATATACAATTATTTTATTTTTTTGTTTATTTTTGCATTTCTTTAAAACCCGAAATCAAAGGAATGTTTACAGTACATTACTACTAAGGGGTGGGGGGGGGAGTTATCAATAATGTCACGTGATGTATCATAAGTCACGCCTCTGGGAAAAAAGCTGACCAATGGCGTAGTCTCTGATGTCTTTATGAAAAAACAATTCTAATATTATTAAACGTGTGAGATATTATTTTAAACTACATTTTATCTTAATCACACACATATACTACATGTTTTTCAATTAATTTACATTTTAAAAATAAATAAAAGGATTATTTTACATTAGAACTAGGGTATATTGAAATTTTATTTTTGCATATTGAGATTTTAAGGACTAAATGACAGTGCTAAATAAACCAGAGATAAAATACCAAGAAGAAAAAAACCTTTGCTTCGATGAACCTTATGTCAGTTATGCATTAAATCAAAGTTTAAATATCAGTATCTGACTTCATAGAGTGTGCAAAATAAAAATAGATTATGATTGTGTTCATACTATCTACAATACATTTGATGGTGAAAAACAGTCTTCATCCCCATAAATAATATATAAATTAATTCGATCAAATTCTTACGTTGCTAAAGAAATGTTCTACTTATTCAATCTGAAGAAAATCCAACCACGTCTCGATATATTCGTCGTACTTTAACACGATTCCCGGGTATTTCGCCCCCTTTCTATTGTCAAATATCTGGATTTTTTTGACGGCGTTTACATATGTCACGTTCATCTTCTGTCTTCTAATTTTTATGCATGCTTAGCTTGGTCAAAAATCAAAAGTCTGTGTTTTAAAAAAAAAAGGGGGGGGGGTTATAGAGAAATTAATATCAGAATTCACACTGGTATGTTTTATGTGAAGATATATTTATGTCAATCTAATCATCAATAGAACCGTAATTTTCAATTTTCTTTTTAAGTATTACCTTTAGTTGTTAATTAAAAACTACAAACAGAAGTCCTGAATTATTTTAATTTTTTATCCCCCTCTTAGTTTAATAAATGTATGAGTTAAAAAAATCATATGAATTAAAATATTCATTACGTGAATAACGAGATATCTTATTAAGTTGAGCACTCCCTTTAAGAATAATTTTTTGAATTATTGTATGTACGAGTTATCTACAGTTTGCATCATTAGAATGCGATAATGGTGGGAACCAAAGGTTCAAGTGAGCTTTTTTGATCATCTGAGGTGTGTTAAAAAGAGCAAGTGCTCACAAATATTTCCAGTACCTTCAACAAAAATTTTGGTGAGTGCTAGTGAGCACTCGCTTTGTTGAACACGCCTCTATTGTCTGTTAATTGTCCCTTTGTCTGTCTGATTGTGGGTCAACCTTTCACAATATCTACTTCTAAATCTTCTCTAGAACCAAAAAACCAAATTTAACCAAACTTGGTACAAGGCATCCTTATGATTATGGAATTCTTAATTCTTCAAGAAAAGAGCAAAATCCTTTCTAAAAGGGAGATTGGCACGAAAGAGTGAATATGGTGTGTGCATGCATATATGTATATGTCTTTTAATTTTTTTTCCTAAAAAACCACTTCATCAGAAATGCGATATTAACACAAAAATTTGTAGAAGTGTAACAGTACAGATATACATCAATCGTATTGATCTTGAGAGTCCACAAGGCACATATCGTATCATCAAAACCACACAAGCTAACATCACTGTCAGGTGTTGTAGCGCAGCGTAATACGCCCTCTGGTGAGAGATTGACCTAAACACCTGGAAAAGTAATACAGTGTTTAAACTTCTAATTTGTACTATACTCTGTCCCGAGTTTTTGCTTCCACCACATTTTGCTTTATACATGTATTTCAATAATAGTAAATACCTTTGTGCTCAAACTATGTTCATCCACTAATATGAAAAATGTCCAGATTATCTGTTTTGAAACGCCCCCTCTACCGCTTCATGTTTCAATACACATCCCAAAAGTGAAAGTCTACAGAGATTGTGCATTGCATCAGCCATTAATAAGCCCGGATGATAACGTTCAAAAATTGCGCGAGGTATCCCGATTACTTCCGAATGGAGAAAAGACATCAAATAAACATTTCCCATTATAAATCTCCGTAAGAAAATTGTTTTCGTTCCTGTGAAATTCTATGGGTGAAAAGGGATAATTACTCAATGAAGATAGCTTGGATATATATATATTCCCTTTCATTGATTTCAATTGTATTTCTTTCACAGGTATGTGTATTTTTATTAAAAATCATCAAAAATTGATGGAAGCAATACCTTGGGACAGACTATAGCTAATATTTAGCTTTTATTTATATTTAGCTTTTATTTATTTACATTAGTTTTGCATTGATTTTGAGTAAAATGTACATTCCTTGTATCTGTAACACTGTATGCATGTAACAATTGTCCCTTTATATCATGCTTACATAAAAAATATATGAAAAAAAATGATCTCCAAAAACTACATGTTTGTCAGTAAAATCTATATAGAAAGTATCTAAATTTGGCGATTTTAATTTTGGTGAATTTGCAAATTGCCAAAATGGGCCAAAATTATATACCCACCAAAAAAACCCAGCTATAAAGTACATATCATATTGTGCGGTAGTCGGTGATAGTTTTAATGACTCAATTAAGTATGCAAAATGACATTACTACGAATTTGATGATTTGAACCTGATATTTTACTTATCTTATTAAAAAGTTGTCTTCCTTTTCTTTTTGCTGGAATCCCAAGTTTTAGTAATGTCCCATTCTGATCACATTTTGTCTGTAGTTTTTCTGTAATCTTTTCACATTTTCTACATTGTTTTATAAACCATTGGGTCATTTTTATGGTATAATCAAACTTGTCATAAAGCATCCATGGGTAGAGGCCTGGAGTATCACATTTGTTCAAATAAAGCCCAATATCCTCTTACAAGGGGAGATAATTTAGAATTACTAAATATTTGATGGTATCATCTACAAGGACTTATTTATTTTTATGTATATGCATTAAGGTCAAAGTCATTTGAATTACTTTGCCGTAGCCTAAAGGGT
The DNA here is from genome assembly GCF_025612915.1 of Magallana angulata. Taxonomy (NCBI): domain Eukaryota; kingdom Metazoa; phylum Mollusca; class Bivalvia; order Ostreida; family Ostreidae; genus Magallana; species Magallana angulata. The sequence continues at coordinate 4,022,492 of NC_069112.1, read as the reverse complement.
TAAAATTTAAATAAAATCTTAATATTGCCTGATTTTGAGTTAAATTTAATTTTTATAGGAGATTATACAAGAAGAGGAGTATCCATCTTCACTTGAAAAGAATGGCGATCAGCTTCAGCTTGATCCTGTAAGTGATCTGTTCTAATCAAATCATTTGCAATGATTATACATGTAGTATCCACTTGAACTGATTACCACAAGTCTTAGCTCCAATATATGGTCATGGAACTTGTATTTTGTCATGTTAAAAAAAATTACATATTAGAAGGAAGATTTTTAATTTTTGCTACAGGTATCAGATAGAGCACAAAGTTCTCAGAACCTATCCCAGACTTCAAACTGGAGTACTGATGAAATAACAGGAACTTTAACGCATGCGAATGATGTTGTCAGCCTTATATCTAACAGCCAATTCAGCCCTTTAAGAGGACAGTTACATACAAGTTTATCCAAAGTGAAGCCAAGCACTTTGAGATATTATAAAAGGAAAGCTGAAGAATCTACTGATGCTCTTTTAAATCTGTTTGCTCCTGGACAGTCCAAAGAATTAAAGCTGCTTATTTCACCAGAACCTGAGAGACCAAAACCTGATGCAGAATTAAATGACAAAATTCTAAAACTATATGGAGAAACATCTGACAACAACCTTAAGGTACAACTTTTATCAGTTAACTGTGGCAAAAACAATGACGAAAGATGAGTTGTTACAATCCATTCCAGGGTTGACAGTGTACAAAATAGATCAGGCAAGATTGCTTGGAGATGCACACAGTAGAGAAACAGTCAAGGAGAAAATGAAAACGACAAGACAAAGAATGGATGCAGAAAAGATGCAACATGCACTTGGCTTTTTCTTTGATCCTAGTATTATGCAGATAGTTTCATATGGAACGAGAGAAATGAAACTTGACTCTGGAGAGAAGATTACTATTCCAGATGTTGTGAGAACATTGTGTCATTCTCATTTAATTGATATGTATGTAGCCTATTGTAAGGAGACAGATTTCCAACCACTTGAAAGAACTTCTCTTTTTCATATCCTGCGTGCATGTGCAGCATCCAAACGAAAGAATTTGAGAGGCTTGGACAATATCACAGCTGAAGGAGTGAGTGGACGGCTACACGGAGCTACACCGATTGATTGATCAGTTGAAGGATCTTGGCTTGATGTCATTAGATGTCCATTCAGAAATATCCACCAAACTCACTGCCAGCAGAGTATACATGAAAACAGATTACAAGTTACATGTGGAGCAGTCAAGTCTATGTGCTGACCACTGTATTGACTGGAGTGTGAGTGATCCACCTGTTAAAGACTTCCAGAATACTTGTCAACACAAGCATACGCTAAAATGTGACAGATGTGAACTTATCAAAGAAGTGGAATTGCAGCTTAATTCTGTAATAGATGCTCTTCATGTGACCCAGGAAGCAGTAAATGAATACAAAAAAACATCGGGGGATGCAGTGTTGAAAATCTATAACTGGAAGGCACACATAGTTAGAACTGTCAATCAAAATCAGTTTAGACTGGATGCTCTATTCTATTTCATAGTATACATTTTTATTTAGATAAAAAACCCACCAAAAGTCATTTTAAAAAATTGTTGAAAAATAATGTAATTTATTCTGTCCAAAAAATAAATGAAACTAGAGCAGAGCTCGTGGCAAAGCCCCGAGTAGGTCTTCCGTTGTTGCTGCGAGTTGAAAATATATGTTATATGGTGTCAAACGATTATAATTACTATACTTTCAGTTCTGCTTTTGTTATAAAAACGTGTTGTGATTGAAAGCCTGTATATAAAACGTGTTTTGAAACAAAGAAAGGAAGAAAATATTTTAGGAAAACTATTTGTCGAGCAGAGTTTATGTAATCGTTTCAAACATTCTTTAAAAAGTGAGATGTTTAATGGCGAGTTAAATTTTCAAGGGTAGCAAGCATTGTTATAAACAGTATGTACTCATGATTCATGTCAGGAATTGTATTTCTTTTTTAAACTGAACCCGCCTACAAAACACGTAAACCTTTCTCAAAGATAACTTCTATATTAAAATATTTCTAAATTTTTGAAGACTATGTGCACGTTTAGAATTGCGTGCTGACAAAATTTACAGACCCTAAAACGTACTACTACACCAAAAAAGCGTGCGGCCTACGTGCGAGAAACGTTTCGTGTAAACCTTTTAGAGTTTCATGTAAACCGTTTAGCGTTTCGGGCAAAGCGTGTAAATCGTTTCGAGCAAAGCGTGCGAGAACCGTGTGAAACGTTCATCAGATTTCATTCGGAACTCTCTGACAAGTTAATTGTTTCAAAATGGCGCCCGTGTTTTACATTACTTTAACAAAATTGAGCGAATTTTTAACAAACAAAAGAAAGGTATATATATTAAAAGACGACTAGTAACAGATAATTACATGTATATTTAACGTTTTCATGCGATGTTTCAGTACTGAAACAATATTAAAATTCGCTATACATAAAAAATATTAAATACAGTTAGTGAAACATGATTTCTATTGGAACAAACCTAAATCAACTTTAACTTGCACGATCATGTTTTGATAAGCATGTATTTTTATTATTTATTTACATCGATAACTCTTACTGAGACCATTCGGCTGTGTACAAGCAGCACACATAACCTCGGACATCGGGTGAGACCTGCACCTGGCTAAACCTGTCAATCAAACTCTGTGTATTTGTTTTCATTGGATGGTCAGGCGTCTCTCTTTTGTCAAAAGCCAATGGAAAATTAATGACTTCAAGGTAATCGGAATACGTATTTGATGAAGCACACAATTTAAATGATAGAAAATTTATTAATTATTTGAACAAAATTAAATGTAAACATAGAAAGGTAATAAAAAAATTAATTATTATGGGAATCTATACGCATGATACTCAATTCAAATAGATTATATTATGATTTTATTATTTTATGTAGTAAAATCACCCTTCCAACTGTTACTCAATTACATAACAATTGATGACCTGGGGCTATAAATGTTCTGAGCTGTGTGCGCTGAAGCGACACAAGATTATCGGTCGCATGCGGCAATTGAATTAACACAGACTGGCCGAATAAACAAAGGGGTGGGAAAGTGAAACAAAATGTTACACATAAGAAACCACCAAAAATGATTTTCGACAGATCTTGCTATCTTTTCTCCAATTAAAAAAAAAATCCAGCGCGAGCACCAGTCAGCGGGGCGGGAGGAGGGGGGGGGGCAGCAATGAGTTCGCTTCCACAATGAAACTACAGTAGTGATTAATATGTGACCGATAGAATCTAATCTAAAGTTGTTTAAACTCATGTGAATATTTTTTAAAATAATCATCGAATGCCTCAATTCAGGGCATTCCTTTATCGTGCTAGCACCTACCGCAAACATGTAACATGGAACTTTGATTATAATTTGATTTGATTTTTAAACTACCTTATACGCTATCGTATAAATAAATGCTTAATCAACTGTACAAGTAAAATAAATTTATCTTTTCATCTTAAACCAATATAATAGTTGAAAACATAATAAAATATAGTTGTGTCCGTGCAAAATATGAAACATAAACGCGTCATAAGGTACATGTAGAAGAACACGAACCGACCGCGGATCACTTATCCACTTTCGCCGGATCTCCTCAGCCATGTGCGAGGGATTATCATCATTTAAATGTTTAATATTTGAGGGGGGGGGTGTTGATTTAAAACATTAATTGTACAGTTTTTAAAGTAGTTTACATAAACAAACCAACCATTAGTTTATGTCTAACGATTTTTCCGATTTGGAGTAATATCGTTCATTAATATTCATTTACACTCAAATATTTAATTAAATATATACAAGTAGGACAAACTTTTATAACATAAAATTAAAACAGTTCTTGTATATACGGCTATATTAACTCAAACACGTTCATATGCATGTAAGTGTAAGTCGCGGTGTGCGAATCTTGTGTATTAAATACCCGCTTACCGCTAGGTAATGCAGCCGTCGCTGATCTCCTCGGCCGTGGGCAAAGAATATATTTCGTAAAGGTACAACGCACAGAAACGCACAGCTCACAACCAAGGAAGATTTGAAAAGTTTGCAATATAATGACCTTACTCTATCAAATAGAAGTTATATATTTTAAACTTAAACCCCACAATTGATCTTAGTCTATTATTGCTATAGAGAATGACATTGCTTTTATTAATTAAATGAACTATTTCTTACTTGACATCCAATCGTTTAATCCACAAAAGATTTTGTGTAATCAAAACTAAAACAATTCTTGAGTTCGCGGCTAAATAAACTCATATATGAGAGACGCATCTCTCGTGTATTAGATAACCGCTGACCGCTAGGTAGTCCAGCCGCGAGCATGGTGACCGATTTTCTCGGCCGCGGGCGAGGGAGAGCTTACGTAATGGTACACACACACACAGCTCTGATTCAAGGTAGATTTTAAATGCATGGAGTTAATAAATAAAATGTAATGCATAGAGTTTTTTAATTCCATATTTTGTGGTTAAAAAGAAAAGAAAAAGAATGTTTTGTTTTCCAATTGCCGTTTTTAATGATTGTGCACTAAGAACTGAACAACAATGACTTAAACTCCTAAAAAAAAAAGCATGTACTCCAACAAAAAAAAAATTCTTAAAAATTAATGCCTCCTGTATAAACCAGCAGACTTTCTGCGGCAACTTTATGCCAGTTGTACGCACAAAGACTTTCGTTAACTTGTCAAATGAAAACAGGTACATGTCAACATGTAAAGCTTTTTACACTCATACTACACAAATCACTTACAAAAAAATATTTTTACGACCTTTATGAGATCCCAACAAACAACTTTTCCAGCGACATCTATATCAAAATCCAAACCGTTTTTGAGTTATTAAGCAAAAACTTTTAGGGGCTATTGGCAAGAATGTATATATGGTAAAAAATCTGTACACATAACATATTCCACTGTATCATATTATTCTTAATTTAAGTACATGAAAAATAAAGGTGGTTGATACCCTTTTGTTAATTTCACAAGAAATATTTACAACAAATTTCTAACTTATCTAAAAACTTTTCGAGCTCATCTCCATACGTATCCATGATATCCGATTATTATTTCTATCTGTTGTATATCCACATTCGTTTCTGGAGAGCTTTTTAAACTTCGAATAATAATTTCATATACATAAAAATTAATAATTATTTTGTTCATATCACATGACATTGTACAGCAATTGAGCTTCTCGAAGGGAAATAATTTTTTTCCGCTTCTTCTCTGGTTCATCTAGATCTCCGCCGTATATATCAGTGAGATAATCCACTAATGTCTCACTTTGTATCTATCAGTGAGATAATTCACTATTGTCTCACTTTGTATTTATCAGTTGGATAATCCACTATTATCTTACTTTGTATCTATCGGTGAGATAATTCACTATTATCTTACTTTGTTGCATGTCCTGTAGAATCCTCTTTTGTAGAGCCTTTAAAACTTTAAATTCCCGTGTGGCGCAGACCCGTGGCTCTATGCACCTCCAGTTCAGAGCTTCGTATATCTCGGGATCGGGATTCAACAATGTAAGATTCCCAGGCCGAATTTCCTCCGCTGCGCTCAAGCCAATCGCCAAAATTACATGAACAAGACCGACACTTTCAAACATGGATGTCCACTCCAAGGCACCCCACACCTCAGGCTTTTCAATCAATTCAAATGCACAACATCAAAGCTCAACAGCACCCAGTATGGATGGAGGCACCTCCATTTATTAACTTTAACCCAATGGCCAGCAGCAGAACGCCTTTACCGGCACACAGTGGCATGCAGATCCCTGCACCGTGGTAATCTGACATAACAAATCGCCTCATCATTATAGACGAGAAACTTGACAATATAGGCTATTAAGAACAAAGTGTTAAATATCTGCACATAAGTTTAGCAGACCTGGAGAAGCGAGTCAAAACCATCGAAACTGTTAAGGAAGATCAACAGACAGCATCTGTTGTGAATCCTCCAAAGATAATCAGCAAAGTTGCGCGATCGAATAAGATGAATAAAGATCTTGTTGAACAGATGTCTGATTTAAAACTCAGGAACATGAGGGACAACTTGTTGTTCTTTGGACTGAAGGAACCAAGTGATACCACAAACGAAGACTGCATTTCCAAGATAGTACAGTTCTGTGAAAATGAGCTTGATATTTGCAATGTTGATGAAAAAATTGACAGAGCACATAGACTTGGTAAACGGGACCAAGGGTCAAGTAAAGTTCGGCCCATTGCTGTCAAATTTAATAATTATCAGACAAGGGAATCCATTTGCCGAAAAGCTTATACGCTCAAAAACACCCCGTTTGGTATTGGTGAACAATATCCCAGAGACGTGTTGGAAAAAAGAAAGAAACTCATCCCAATAATGGAAGCAGCAAGAAAAGATGGGAAGCGAGCAAAGCTTGTCAAGGACAAATTAATTATAGATGGAGTATTGTACAATCCACCCTCTACATGTCCTGACACAAAGGAACGCGAGGAGAATAACATTAGTGGAAACCCACTCAAAGTTATATTCTGGAATATTAATGGTGGTTTTTTAAGAAAATTTCAAGAAAAATCCTTAAAATCCTTTCTGTTAACCTATGACATCATATTGTTAACTGAGTGTTGGCTCCAAAATGAGGCAGAACTATTGGTCAGCGGGTATGTAGTGAGACTTCTACCAAGGAAGAAAGCTAGATGCACCCAAGGTGGAGGCATTGCAGTGTTAATTAAAGAAGAAATATGTCATTTTGTTAGTATTTGTGAAGATACTGTTCTCTGGTTGAAAATTTCATCTGTAAACAATGAAGATACTTACATCTGCTGTTTCTATATACCTCCATCTTGCTCATCTTATTATCACTTATATGACTGTAATTTATTTAGTGACATCGAACAACAGATATACAGTGATATACAGTACAGTGATTTAGGAAGGATTTTCCTCATTGGGGATTCTAATGCCCGCACCGGGGATAAAAATGATTTCATTAGTGATGATACCTTGCATAACTCTCTGTACGAAAAACTTAGTAACTTACTTGACTACAGCAGTGATCAAAACGAGCTTCTCCACCCCAGAATCAATATGTATATGCATGTGAAATATGTGGATAGCATACATTCTATTATATCTTATTACTATGTATCTTATTACTACGTGTCAAATAGGGGGCATATTTTGCGTTGCAAAGCCATAGTTTGCACACATATTATATTCATACGATTCTCATATCATTTCAAAATTACATGATTGTCATATAAGAATTATATAATAATTATATAAGGGATCATATAATTTTGATATGATGCCCTTATCACATAATTCGCATATCAGAATTATATGATTCTCATATAAGACCAATGATATGATTCTGATATGATGCCCTTTTTATCATCTCATATCAGCGCAATTATATAAGAATCATATCATTTTGATATGAGAATGATATGTGGCGAAATCCCCTGTGTACATGAAGCAGCAGACTTGATTAGCTCCAATCTTAAATTGTTTTTAAAAATGTTCGGTTATTTTTAACCGGGTTTGTAAACTCAAATATAATCGGGTTCAACATCCTTTTTATTCCAATTGGTGAAACAACAAGCATCAACTCTAAAATTCTGAAGAAGAAATCCAACTGATCATCAACAATATAAAGTCATCGAAGGATACCATTTAGGCTAATACGATGCCAAAGATAAAATCCTGTAGCACTCCCGCCAGGTCTCCATCTGTAAGGAAACGGACGCCTGCACGGAAATCGCTGAATGACCCCATGACCGCAAATCAGACGGCTCGCAATGACCCCATGATCGCAACTCAGACGGGTTTGGACAACGCCACTATTAACATCCTGACTAGCGCTGCCACATGGTTCCCAACATCCGCCGGTGTCCACGGCCAACCGCACAATTTAAAGGCTGCCACTTCAGCACCACAGATGGTTTCAGCTCCAATGGCCATTTCCCAATTGATAAATCAAGATTACGTTTTAAAAAAAAGCAATTATATATAACGTGTTAATCTTCTTTTTCAAAGATGAAAAGATAAAACTAAGAAATAGTAATGACTCGAGATCTAACGTCGTTTCTATTTGTTATGTTAATAGAAAAGTACATATTCCAGAGGTTGTTTTGCGCAATTTAAATTCAAAGGACCAGACCCACCCGAGGATAGCATATGAAGAAAACCCAGAAAGCTCGGAAGAAAACAACACGGAGGATACCACGCCAGACAAATTTGATTTGGAAGATAGTAGTGAAAATGAAAAATCAAGATTTGAAGGGAAATTTTCTGACACGAAAGAACTGTTAGCAGTCATAAAAGCTCGAAAGAAAAAGAGGAATTTTTTACTTGGAATATGTGGGACGGACTCGCAGAGGAATTAAAAGGGGAACTTAAATTTAAAACATCCTAGTTCTAAACAATTTCTAGAAAGGTTTTATTCACTCAGAAGATCGTTTAGAAATTATATCGCATTGAAGAAAACGACATGAAACACGAGAATAAAACCAATTCTCCATGAGATGAATAAATACTAAAAGGGGGAGGGAACAGCCATACAGTCACGATGACGTCATGGGGTTTTCCAAACCCCGCCCACAATTGTCATAATGAAGGTCACATTCAAGGGGCGAGTACTGTAAACCAACTTCTATTCGCGCAAACCTGGTCATCGCGAATATTTCTCGCCGCAAACCAGTCGTTATCATATGGTCGTTATAACAAAATACGGGTCTGGATAAGGCTTGGTCGCGAACATTAGTCGTCGCGAACCAGTTTATTGGAAGTCAATCGTGAAAAGTCGCTGTAAATAAATGTAGGTTTACAGTATACAGTCAATAAGTGAGTATACAGTCAAAGGGGTGTCTACAGTCAAAAGGCCTTATAATTTATATTTTAGCTGATAACAACCAGTATGACTTTCTATGCTATGGGCGTTAACGGTTACACCCACAATATTTGACGTCCCATATTTAAACTTATAACAACCACAATGACATTCTATATTATGCGCGTTAACGGTTACACATTGAGTGAGATACAGTATAAAATATGGCAAGTCCTTGGATTTACATCATTTACAGTGAGAACCAATGAACAATTCACGGTAAGCACCTGAATAATATACGGAAATGAAACACAGAACATGACGTATTTGCGTTTCAAAGATATTAGACACACTTTTAAAAATGGCATTTACATTTATATAATCTTAAAGAGGATGATCATACATATTTGTAGTAAAAAGATAAATGATGGATGTACCCTCCTATTTAAGATATCCCCAAATCTATTTTTAGCTCTCCCCAGTAGGCTAAAATTGAGTACAAAATGAAACTTTTACAACCCCTTATATAATATCAATGAACACAAAAAACTCATATTCTTTTGTTGTCTTTAAAGAGTAAACAATCATAACAATCCATAAAAACCATTATTTTGTTCACCATGTAATTCTTTGGGGGAATCCGAGTAGGTTTTTTAAATAGAGTGACTACCTTGACTTTAATGTATCCGAATGCTGAATAGCTATATGTCTGATACAACGGATAAATAATATTTTTAATTTGTTTATATAAATCAAAATTATTTTGTGTACCATTGTTTCAAGGGAATTTGTTGGATTTACTGTAATTTACAAGATATCCAATTTTGAAAATCAGTGAAAATGTTATGAAATTATCTCCCTTTGTAAACTCTTCAGTAAGTGAAGGGGGAAAACACCTATTGTTTACATGGAGGGAAATGTCGTCTGGTGAGTGTTGCTTTGGCACAGCGACAGATTGTAACAATAATGTGATATATTATTTAAAAGACTGCATGAAAACAACATATCACCATTTAAGATACCTGAATGCGAACTCTAAAGGCATAGACCTGCTAGAAAGTTATTTAATCCTGTGCAGAGCTGGTGTGAATGTTATTACTGCAGCCCATCTAGACCGAAAAATTTGCCAGTTTCACAGGGATTTTTTTGGTTTGTATTGGAAGCGAAGCAAACGGTCATGTACACATCCATTTCAGGGAAATTCAAAATCAAAGCCAGACAGAGGCATCACCCCAGTAATGAGTAGAGAACTATGGCTGCGTCTTCAACTCTCAGTTCCCATAGGCGAAGGTATATATTTTTAAGAATTGTTTCCTTGCATTTACATATTTTTCAAAAGCTCCATGCATAGGCTAAGTGTATGTATAGGCCTGCTTATATTATGTTAGGGTCCATTGTTATTTGTTATTCATAAGTTTACTTAATTATAGACCAATCCACACTTTACAAAAGTTATGTCCATTGGCCGCCATCTTTGGGGAAAACCCATATATTTCTCACAGTACCCTTTGTAGATTAGAGGGTTGTAACTTTGTCATTTGACATTAGAAATCGGTTTCCGTTGGGAATTTTGATTGCCCCAAGTTGGGGCAACCCACACATCGAAGGAATAAATTAAATTCTTCGAGATTGTTTCACAGGACGCCCAAATATTTGGTTGCATAAAGAAGGGAAAAGTTGTTATTTCCCTTTTGACCTTTGGGTTGACCCTGCAAAGGGGAACAACTTTTGCAAAGTGTGGATTGGACTATATTATAAGCAGGTCTAACAAAGTCTCATTATTTAAATTTTTAGCTTAGGTTGTATGTTGTTTCTGGTCCATTCATAAGTCAGTCATCTTTGATTGTATACTTAGTCTCAAGATGTTTTCTTTTGCATTACATTTTGCTTAGTTAATCATAGTTTATTGGACATTATCATACACCACATAAGAAGATCTGTGCAATGTCACAAAAGCAAAGAATGGTTTAATATTGGGTATTTGTACCAGGTATCTGTTCAATTTTCATTACTTGAAATAATGTATTTAAATATTTAGAATACATTAAATTTATATTCCAGATCTTACATTACCAATTTAAAACATGTTTGCTGTAGTCCATTTTGTGGATGACGAAAGTGTCGAATGTGTACCTAAATCATGGCTTGAAGGAGTATGTATACATTATTTACTTAACAAAATATTTATTAATGCTTATTTGTACAACAAAAATCATGTTTGTTTTTTTATAGGTTAACATACTTTGATTCAATATAATAGCTTGGTCATGAGAAAATTAAAAACCCTTTATAAAGGCTTTGTTCTTAATGAATTATGTATCAAATAGATTAACAACTATCATCTACGTCCCTTTCTTCTTTTTTGAAGCAATACTGTTATTGGCCACACCTGAATGCGAAGAAAAAAATACAAAAAATGTCCCTACCAGACAAGGACACCTGGAAAAAGTACAAATACAGGAAAATTGGACAAGGTAAAATATAAAGTTTTAATATTAGAAACTGACATGATACACTTTTGAAAATCTTGACTGCCAAATTGATAAAGAAATACATACACACACACACATATATATATATGTATATGTATATATATATATATATATATATATATATATATATATTTACCAACATACAGGTGTTTTCAATATATTCCGATACTTTTGTTGTTGACAAATACTTTAAAAAACAGACTACGAAGGCTATGACACAGCCAGGAAAAATCTAAAAAAAAACAAGCGGAAGAGACATCTAATCTGGGAGAGTGAGGAGGAATCACGAAAAAGGAAGCTTCCAGCAAGACTGATAAGCGAATCGGATAACGATACTGATATCGAAAGTGACATTGAAGGTAAAACATTTATCATCAATTTTTATACCAGTAATTCAAATTTAGCACTATTTTGAAACATTTTAATATCAAATAAATAAAGCTATTGAAAAATTAACACAGGTGGAAGACTGCCATCTCTCCCAAACAACACATGTTCCCAGAAGGAGAAGAAACGTACAACACCTGTAAATTAGGTGCCTACCTTACCATCACTAGACAGTTCGCCGCTGTCTCCATCACCCCAGCACCTTCTGTGCCAGTGAAGAAACAAAACCTGGCCACACACTCAGTTAAAAGACAATTGCTGACATCAACTACCCCCGTTCGCAGATCCCCGAGATCAAAAAGTACACTGTCAGCCTCATCAGCTGGGACAGCTACACCACCAAGAAGTACCCCATCAGTATCTATCCAGTTACCCGGTATGTTATTCATATGAAATTAAAATACATCGTAAAACTTTGTAGGAGGAGCTATATTTATTAGTACATGTATTCACAAAAACTGATTTTGATTTTAGTCGCTGCGAATGATGTTAGAACATCTGCAACTAAAACACTTTTGTAAAAGCATTTCTGACTTACTCAAGCAAGGTCTGTAAATAAGCTCCAGAGTATACACATCATATCTTTTAAATTATTTTAATGAGACCAATTTAACAAAGCAAACTGTTATTTCTTATTTAGTTATTTTCAAACTTGATAAGCAGCAACATGATATAACTGCAATAAAAAACATAGGTAATCATAGATTACTAAGCTCACCGAGACGGAGCATCACCCTTATGAGACATCACCTTCATAAGACCACCTTTATCATTTTATATGAAAATCATACTTTATGATCTTGGATATTCATGGATTCTGTTTTGACAAAATATCGTATATCTTTATGATAATCATATGTTCATATGTTAATCAATACAATGATATAAAATTAAATATTGCATCATGTCATATTTCTAATATAATATATATCGTATAATAAATAAAATACCGTAATAAACAATAATGAGATTTGATATTGTAACGTATGATATGACATTGTATTGTGTTATACCTTATTGTATTTGATCACATAATACAATACCATAAAATATAAATAATACAATATAGTATCATATTACAATATCATATTACATAATACATCATAACACTGAAACATGATATTATATTGTATGATATAGAATGATATTGTATTGAATGACACTGAAACATATTTGATACATTATATGATATTATATCATATAATACAATATAATTTGATTCCAACATTGTATCTTATCAAATGATACAATATTATGTGATATGGTAAAATATTATAAAATACATTATTATATTATACATATTGCATCATATGACACAATAAAATATATTACAATATCATATAATACAGTTTCATGTGATATGATAATATATCATATAAACCAATATCATATCATACAATATCGTATGATACAATATTATATAATATTACAATATCATATAATACAATTTCATGTGATATAATTCTATATTACTGAAACCAATATCATATTATACAATATTGTATGATACAATATTATAAAATATACAATATTGTATCATAGGATACAATATAATATTTTGCAATATCTTATGTAATTGTATCATGTGATAAAATAATAAATTAAAAATAAAATATAATATTATACAATATTGTATCATAATATACAATACTATTCATAACAATATCATGATACATAATCATATCATAAAATATCAAAAAAATTGATACAATATCATATCGTATCGTATAACTTTTTATAATATAACATATGATATCATATTGTATCATATCAAACAATATTGTTTCATATCATACAATACTTTATCATAGGAATCATGTTATATCATTTATCAACAAACACATCTATCTATCGAGCTGGTTTGAGTGGAGGTAGGAGATTTCTTTAGCATCCTTGATAATGGAGATCAGGCTCTGCTTCTGAAGCAACCTCTGCATTTAATTTATAATAAAGTTAAATCAACTTTGCAAGCTATCGTCTATAAAACATGTGACCTGTTCCAAAAAACTAAACCTCATCCAGCATCCGAAACCTATGGCTCAGATTCAGCATTCAAGCCCATCAGGTGCATTTGTATCATATGACGCATCATCCATGCAATTTTGGTGAAGTTTGGACCAGTAATAACTAAGATATCATCATCAGAGGGCACTAGCATTTAAAACCTTTACTTCCTCCAGCATCCGCAACCTATGGCTCAGATTCAGCATCCATGCCTGTCAAGTGCATCTGTATCATATGACACACCATCCATTCAAGTTTGGTGAAGTTAGGACCAGTAATAACTAAGATTTATTTTTTAGCATCCTTGATAATGGAGATCAAGCTCTGCATCTGAAGCTACCTCTGCGATTCATTCATATTACAGTTAAATCAACTATGCAAGTTTGAAATAGTACTATCATCTATTAAACATGTGACCTGTTCCTAAAAACTTAACTTTATCCAGCATCCGAAACCAGACTATGCATTCAAGCCTGTCAGGTGCATCAGTATCATAAGACACACCATCCATGGAAGTCTGGTGAAGTAAGGACAAGTAATAACTAAGACATCATCATCAGAGGGCACCTGTTTCAAAAACTTTATCTAACCAGCTCTTAAAACCTTAACCTCCTCCAGCATCCGAAACCTATTGCTCCGATTCAGCATTCAAGCTTGTCAGGTGCATCAGTATCATAAGACGCACCATCCATACAAGTTTGGTGAAGTTAGGACCAGTAGTAACTAAGATATAATCATCAGAGGGCACCTGCAACAAAAACTTAACCAGCTCTAAAAACCTTAACCTCTTCCAGCATCCGAAACCTATAGCTCAGATTCAGCATTCAAGCTTGTCAGGTGCATCAGTATCATAAGACGCACCATCCATACAAGTTTGGTGAAGTTAGGACCAGTAGTAACTAAGATTAATCATCAGAGGGCACCTGCAACAAAAACTTTAACCAGCTCTAAAAACCTTAACCTCTTCCAGCATCCGAAACCTATAGCTCAGATTCAGCATTCAAGCTTGTCAGGTGCATCAGTATCATAAGACGCACCATCCATACAAGTTTGGTGAAGTTAGGACCAGTAGTAACTAAGATTAATCATCAGAGGGCACCTGCAACAAAAACTTTAACCAGCTCTAAAAACCTTAACCTCTTCCAGCATCCGAAACCTATTGCTCAGATTCAGCATTCAAGCTTGTCAGGTGCATCAGTATCATAAGACGTATCATCCATACAAGTTTGGTGAAGTTAGGACCAGTAGTAACTTAGATATTGCTATCAATGGGCACCCGCAACAAAAACTTTAACCTGCTCCAAAAACCTTAACCTCCTCCAGCATCCGAAACCTATAGCTCAGATTCAGCACTCAAGCCTGTCTGGTGCATCAGTATCATAAGGCACACCATCCATGCAAGTTTGGTGAAGTACAGACCAGCAGTAACTAAGATACTGCTATCAAAGGGCACCTGCAACAAAAACTTTAACCTGGTCCAACAACCTTAACCTCCTCCAGCATCTGAAATTTAGGACCCAGATTCAGCATCCAAGTCTTTCAAGTCCATAAGTAGGTCCAGATGCATCATCCATGCAAGTTTGGTGAAGATAGGACAAGTAATAGCTTAGATACAGGACCTGCAACAAAAACTTTAACAAGGTCCGGACGCCGACGCCGACGCCACCGCCGACGCCGAGGGTATAGGATAAGCTTTCCTTGACTTCGTCTCGGTGAGCTAAAAAACCCATCTAATTTCTGCTATGGACGTTGATTTGGATACTATTGAAAGTCTGTTACCTTCTGGTAACAGACTGAATACTTCAGCAAAAGTTGAAGAATTCCAGGATTCTCTAGATGACGACTCAAAGAAGAAATTGGTAAGAAACCAAATGCACATAGTTTATGCAAAATGTATGTTTACAAAGATAATAATGAGAAAATTAAAGCGATCAAAGATGGTTGATATGTAAATTATTATTCTGTAAATATTTTTTTTGTATCAGTAAATTATATTAAGAAAAGTTCATCCCCAATAAAATATATCAACTTTTATATTAAATTGCTGATTTCATTTCTTTTAGATCCATGCCATGGCCTCTCTCCAGGGTGGAGAGCATGCTGGTGAGATTTGCAGAGCAGGTATGCGAAGTATCATGAAAAATAACTGCATGAGCCAATTAAGTGGAACCGGACAAAAAGGAAAAATTGCTTTTATTGGCACACCCCTCTACAAAATCATCCTTTGTAAGTATTAAACAGCATTGTGAGTATTATATTAAAAGTGATTAAGTATCAAGAACTTGAATTTGTTTTTGTGTTTATAGGTCATGTTATTTTAACCTGAATCTAATGAATTTTTCCATCTACAAATACATATATATATATATATATACATTTTTTAAACCGATTTTTCCTTTTATCAAATCTTTTTAGCTGCTGCTCGCAAAGCATTGAAGAAAACCATCCCGTTTAAGACAATTAAACGAGAAGTCTTGGACATTTTGAGATTTGCTCCATATCTTCCTATCAATTATGCTAAAGTAAATAATATGTCTTGTCTTTAGAGTTAGATATGCTTTAAAATCATTTAAAAATCTACATTCTATATAATACAGTTATAAACAATATCACTCCTTGTTAATCTCTTTATCAGATGTTTCATTTATTATACACATTTTTAAATAGTCATCTTCATAATTTTATTTTACATTGAAATCTTCTTTATTTTAGAAAAAGCGTGGAAAGAAATCAAATCCAAAAGAAGGCGAATTCCCATCAGACTCTGAATAATATGGACTTTTTTTTCAAAAACACAATTTTCCATCAGAATCATAATACAATTAATTGTTCTTTCAATAATACAAATGTTATTTTAAAGAAAACTGTTGTTTTTATTTTATATTTACACAAAACTGAAAGAGTTTGAGAACATTGTTTGAACTGTTTGAAGATTATTATATCAAATTATGTTAAAATATAAAACATATGTTCTCAAGATGTTTATACTAAGGTTATCAAAACGATTCCGGTACATTTTCTGAAATTGTTGCGTAAAATTGTTTTTAAAATGTTTCCTTAAAAAGTTTTCATAACGTCTCAAAAATATGTTTTCAAAACATTGCTAAACAATGTTTAGAAAAAACGTTATTATAACGTAAAAAAACCCACACAGAATTACGTTGTAATAACGTTTCTATAAAATGTTCTCATTACGTTTCAAAAAAATGTTTTCAAAACATTGCTAAACAATGTTTACAAAAAAACGTTATTATAACGTAAAAAAACCCACACAGAATCACGCTGTAATAACGTTTTTGAAAATGTTTTCATAACATTTTCACAATGATGTTAAAACGTTTTAATAACGTTGTTGTGCTAACTGGAACCTTATCAGAGCAGCATGCTGAAGAAGCCAAAGTTATTGAAGTAATGAAAATCGAGTCCACCTCAAAATATTTTTTTATAAAAATCTTGAGGTTAAGAGGAGATCATCAGCATAATGTTTAAGAAATTATAGAAAAACAAGGTGAAATGTTCCTAGCGTAAGCCACAGTCTCTGAAGTGAATATTATACACCATGACCAAACTGCTTGGAAATTAATTTATCATAGGTACTAGAACACATGTTGTATGTTTTGGTTTTATATATTTAAACATGTAGCCATTGGCTACTATTTATAGCGTATAACCTGTGGAACAGGTATTCAAGTTAAGCACGATTTTCACTCATTCGAAGGCTTTTCTTTGCCGCATTTGCACGTACATGTAATATGTCTCGACCTGATAATGCCGATGATATAGTGATTGAGAAAGAGAATGAACAGAGTGAATCTGCGCCTGACCTGACCGACGTAGTAAATTTATTTACTACTGTTATAAAAAACCAGTTTGAAGAGTTAACAGAAAAACTACAAACGGAGCAGTCTCAGAATTCCGAGTATTTGCAGAAGAAGGTGAAAGAAAATATCGGGAATAAGCTGAAATCGGAGGGTAACAAGATCCAGTTTGAGTTTAATGAAGGGCTGAAAGAGAAGGTCCTGAAATTGGAGAAAATTGTGAAATCGAAAGGTGATCACAAATCATTGTTGTTAATCAGCGAGATAATTCACGACATCGATACCCGTAATAAGCACATCAGGTATATATAGCCGTGTACCAAATATGAATTGAATCCCTGAAGGCATTCAAAAGTTAACAGTCAGACACCATGAATTTGATAGGAATTTGGTGCAAAAGGGTGAATAACTCCACCAAGAATTAGTGGAGTGTAACGAAAATCGAACTTGATCTGTATTTCATTTCTATATAGCTGTCTTCAGTAATTGCCCGTAATCACAAAATATCTAGTTTCTTTATCTTATGCATTCATATTTACTAACTAATATATATATGTTTTCAGCAATGTCGATTCCCAGTATGCACAATAAAAGCCAAGAAGATAGGCATTTCTGAGTGGCATTGGAGATCGGTGATTCCTGTTTGCATCAAAGAAGTCGAGAGTGAATATGATATAACAGACTGGCTGGGTCTGGGCGGGCACTGTCAAACGAGCAATGCTGAACATGTTCCTGAAAATAAGTAAAATAAGGAGCATAGGATATTTTAATTTTGCAAAATATCTACTAGAACGAATTATACAAAATATTAACCTACCAAGGATTCTTCATTATGGCGGAAGTAAACGTTTCCGTCTGTCAGCCTCTCTGGCTGGTATGACTTCCCCTTTGTATTCGCACAGGTAATAAAGCTACATAAGTGAATGACGCCATGGTTGATCTTGATTCAAATAACACACTGCTTATTAAAAGTCATTAAAAAGCGGAGGTATTGCCAAGTTTGCGAATGACGAATGGATGAGGCCAAATGCCAAGGTTTTGAAAGACATTGAAAACGGAAGGCCGCATCTCTTCCTCAAAACAACAAGGAAGATAACAAGAGGCCCCTTGGACCACATCGCTCACCTGAGCAACAATGGGCGTTCAAAAGATATTGTGCCATATGGTCCCTCGGTAGAATAACAAAAAATAAATATTGTAAAGTATTCGAACTTTACACTTACTTTTGCATACACGTACGCAGGAATACTCTCCTCATAAAGAAACATCAGTGGATGAGGCTATGGTAGCATATACTGGGCCTTTATGATTCAAACAGTACGTCCCTTTGAAGTCAACAAAACGAGGGAGAAAAGTCTGGATGAGGGCAAATCCGAACAATGGGAACGTCAATGAGTGCCAAGTGTACACAGGGAAAGAAAGCAACGTAGCAGAAAAAGAACTCGGAGAACGTGTTGTTAAAGACCTAATAAGAAGTATATGGGGAAAGTATCACCACATCTATTGCGACAATTGCTTAACATCAGTTGATCTTTTCCATGAGGTGTTGGACAACAAAACCTACGCATGTTGCACAATAGGAAATGACTTCCCCATGCAGTCTCCAAATGTAAACGGAAAATGCAAGTACAGATGGCACAGCGACAAAATGATGCCAAGGTGGCAACAGCCTGGCACGACAAGTGAACGGTGACACTGCTCTCAACAAACTCCAATCCACTAGAAATGAGGTTCAGAGAAAGCAGAAGGATGGGACTATCATCAATGTAGCATGCCCAAAAGTCCGGAAATTGTACACACAGAATATGAATGGGGTGGACAGAGCTGACCAGCTGAGATCAACTTACAGCATTGCCAGAAAAGCTGCTAAATGGTGGAAGTAGCTCTTCTGGTGGTTCATGGTGGATATGACCATTTGCAATACGTTCATCCTGATGAAGGAATCTCCGAATCACATCCTTACAACAAAGTCAACAAGGTGGAGGGAAAGGAACCAGCAAGAATTCCGAAAAAAATATTGCCCACCAGCTCATCGGTGACATCTGAGGTAAAGGGAAACGGAATCCGTAGACGAGCACCAAACAAGAGGACTATTGCATTGGCCAGCAGAAATGGACAAAAAGAGGACGACATGCAAACAATGTGCTAAAAACAGAATTCGAAGAAAGAGAATTGGTGGATGTGAACAGCGTGGTGTTAACTTGTGGGTTTCTTGTTTCAAGCCTTATCACAAGGAAAAACATCCAGAATTGTTTAATTAATTGGACACATTAGACAAAGGCCACCGACAACAATGTAAATGTGTGAAATATCTTAAATGTTTTATGATTTATTTTCAAACTTTGGACTAATTTTTTACTGGATTACGAATCAATGTATTAAAAATCTATGCTGAAAATTGGGCGAGTTTTTATCTATAATCAATGAAGTTATAGCTGTTTATATGCAGGAATAGGGGTATGAATGATGCGTGTATAATATTGTTGTAGAATAGGAACAAACTGTTTGGCTGATTTAAACATGTTGCGATTCCTCGGGTTGTGGGTGAGAACAAAAGGAATTTTGGTATTGTTGCTTTCCTCACGTTGTTTGATTGATCTAAGTTCTGCAATCGGTGTTTCTGTCGCCTCTCGTATTGCTGATTCGATGAGCTGTATAGGATATTTTTGTCTAGTAAGACATGTTTTAAGTTCGGACAGTCATGTTTTCCTCCGTTCTTCATCTACAACGATGATACAGATTCGCCGGGCCATATTAAAAGGGATGTTTCGTTTTGTATGAGAAGGATGACATGAATCAAAAATCAAATATTGGTGAGAATCTGTCTTCTTGTAGAAAAGATCCGTAGTAATTTTCATTCCCTCTTTTATCACTAAAATGTCCAAATAGGGTAATTCTTTTTCACTAATTTTTATTGTAAATTGTAGGCTGTCATGTAGAGAATTAAGAATTTTGTGGAAATTTTGTAAGTCGTCCAGTGATTTTGTCCAATAAATGAAACAATCGTCTAAGTAGCGTTTCCAGTTGTTTTTTATGTGTAGGGCATATTCTTCTCCAAAAGATGTTTTGCACTCTGACGCAAGTTTTTCTTCGAGGTAACCAAAAACCAAATTGGCGTAAGTGGCGGCAACCTTTGTTCCCATGGCTGTTCCTTTTGTCTGTAGAAAATATTTGTCATCAAAGAAAAAATGATTATTTTCCAGTACGAGTGCAATTCCCTCAAAGATAAATTCTTTCGAAAATCTTGATTGTAGAATGCTTTCATTTTTGTTCATCCAGTAGTCAATGGCCTCAATGCCCAGGTTGTGAGGTATGTTTGTACATAAACTAGTTACATCGAAACTCACTAGATGTGTATTATCTTTGACGGTATTTGGTATATGATTTTAAAAAGTCCATGTCATCCCGAATATAGCTCGGTATTAATTTACAGAGCGGTTTAAGTATAATGTCTAGGAAATTGCTAAGTCTTTGTGTTGGACAGGAAGAACCAGCCACGATTGGACGAAGTTTCAAGTCTGTTGGACGCGGTAGTTTAATATAAGGTTCACATAAGTTGTGTATTCCAGTTTGAATTTGTTTCGACTTGTGGATTTTTGGTAAACCGTAAAAGTTACTGGTTTTCACCTCGAAGTTGAGTAGAAAATCTTCTTCTTTGTCTGTTAGATTTTTAGTAAACTTTGTAACATATTTCTTAATTCTAGACATGGTTTTGCTGTCTTGGTTTGATGGTAGTTCTTGGTAAAAATGTATATCATTTAATTGTTCTAGTACCATTTCTTTGTAGTGGTCTTTATCCATGATGACGATTGCTCCGCCTTTGTCAGCTTCCTTTATAATAATGGTATTATCACTTCTAATATTTTCTAATGCTTTTCTTTCTAATATTGTGATGTTATCTCGTACACGGATATCCGTCTGGTTTATTTGAGCAGCGGTTTTAAAGCAATTGATATAATCTTCTAATTGTTTGTCTCTGTTTGAGTTCGGTTTAAAATTACTTTTATTTCTCACCAATGATTCATCGCTATTTTCCGAGTTTTGAAAAAACTCTCTAAGTCTGAGTTTCCTACAAAATTCTTCGGTATCTTTGATAACATCCACGTCGTTCTTTTTAGGAGTTGGAGTAAATTTAAGACCCCTTTTAAGTAGCTATATCTCATGTGTAGAGAAATTTCTCTGAGAAATATTAATTATTTTGGGGTCTATATGTGCCATTTTTTCTAGATATGTTTGAAGCGAAACGTATTCATGCGATGTTTGTGAAACTGGCCTCTCCACAAAAAAGGATCACTTCGTTGTTGGTTTTGGTTTGTTTTTGATTCCAATCGTTGATGGTATTTTGCTAAGGTTGGTCGAAGTGATCTGATTTTCTCCTATTATCCTCTCTTCTGTTGTTTTGCGTTTCAAATTCGTTCTTTCCCTGTATGTCGTTGTTTTCACTGTAATTGTTGTGTCTGATTTCTTTGTTTCGCCATTGTTTTTGTCGAGGCAAAGGTATTTCGCGTCTTGAATGAGAGTTCTGATTGTTGTTTTCATTTTGTTGAAGAGAATTGATGTCAGGTTTCTGACAATGGTGATTATTTATCCCGCGTTTACGACGTTCAGGACTTTTCATAATTGCATTTCCATAATTGTTTGCATGATCTTCTAGCCATTTTTGTTTTGAACGAAGAAAATCATCTGATTTGATTTTTTCTTGATTTGTTTCTTTTTCCCACAGTCCACGGAGTTTGATTTGCATGTCGTTGCTTGATATGTTTGCGATCTCGTCATGCATTACTTGATCATGATTCTCGTATTTCGCCCTGTACTTGGGTACTCTGAGGCGTAACAGTGAAATTTCGGCGTCAAATTTTTGAATAGCAAGGTTTCTTCTAATTGTTGTCTCCTCCTCCGGTTCGTTGTTGATAGGTTTTGCCCTGAATTTACGGGGTAAAATTACCCCCTTGTTTTGCCTCCATTTTTCATAAACATCTGCTGAATTTTCACAGCGAATTGCATTCCAGTATGCTTGTTTTCTCTCATTTAACATTTTTTTCCAAATTGTTATCTCTTTCTTTTTATCATGTACAGAATTTTGAAAGATTGTTCATTGTTTTCTTTATATTGTTTTCTGTTATATATTTTCCCTTTTTATAAAGTGAAAGAAAACAATGAACAATTGCGTAATGCTAAAGAAAATCATTTTGTTAAACTGTTTAAACCTAAGTTAAATTCTTAATATTTTGTATTTTTAACATCTGCATATATATACATGTGAATAATTATGTACAAGAGACACTGGACTTTTATCATTATAATTGTGTTGACTCTTTTTATGCATTGTATATTGTTTTGACGTCACAATGTTTTGACGTCACTATGTGTTGACGTCATAATCACGTCTTCAACAGTTTGTTTGTATAACGTTGCCTACCTAACGTCACGAGATTGACGTCATAATGTTCTTGTTTACTTTGTTTTAAGAAATGAAGATAATAATTTTTCTATTGATCGACGTATCAAAGAGAAAATTGACCGGAAAACTTCATCAATGCGCGTAAATTGAAAATATAATATTATGTAAATTTTATTGTGTAAGGAACATGGGCAAACATATTGCTGAAAATAGAAAGAAGTATAGGCAAAATAATCGTGAAGAAAAACGACGTAAGAAGCAGAAGCTGAAAAAGGAAAAGGAAATGACATATCACTATTGTTGCAATGCTTCATCCTGTCCGTACAAGTCATCTTAATCATCTTCAGGATCTTCCTTGTCACCATCATTGACATCTTCAAATTCATCAGACTCGTCATCGATAGTGACAAAATCAAAGGCAACAGAAAACAGACCCCTGATTACGTTTACGTCAGAGTACATCATGTTAAAGAAAAGAGTAGCTGCTATTGAGGACAGAGAAAGTCGCTAACGGGGTAAGATGATAAATACATGTATACTAATAGAAAAGTTGTTGCTGCAGTGTGTTTAATCACTATGCTAGTCTGATATATATTCCAGAAATGGTTATCTAGGCTTTTAATATCAAATAATAATTAAGTAACATGATTTCATGATCAATTTTAATTTTTATTTATAAATAGCTATTGAAATGAGCTGTAAAACATATGGGCTTTTGATATGTACATGTAGGTGATCCTCATACCAGCTTGCCGTGGAAAGGTGTTAATCCTCAAACCTGGCAGATTTGGAGAGATGACCAATAGTGTTTACTATTTCTTTATAGGTACTAAGTTTTCGATAATGTTTTATCAGACTTATAATCAAATGAATATACTTTATTTAAAATCTGATATATTAATCATGTGTGTGATCCTCATACCAGCTTGTCATGGAGAGGTGTTAATCCTCAAACCTGGCAGATTTGGAGAGATGACCAATAGTGTTTACTATTTCTTTATAAGCACTAAGTTTTCGATAATGTTTTATCAGACTTATAATCAAATGAATATACTTTATTTAAAATCTGATATATTAATCATATGTGTGATCCTCATACCAGCTTGTCCTGGCAGATCTGGAGAGGTGACCAATAGTGCTAATTTTTCCTTACTGAGTACTTAGTTTTCATTTGAACGTTAGATAAAATTTATATAAAACTTTAAAAAATCATCCTTGAGAAATGATTCTCTGGCCAGCAGAAGTGGAGAGGTGGCATTTAAATTAACAGACATTATGTTTTGAATGTCTTCTATCTTAATCATGCTGATGGTTATTAAAATGAATTTTTTTTTACACAAGGTTTTTCCTTTTGCTTTGCAGATCACTACATCAAATACAAATTACCAAGTCATGAAATTCCTAATCCGTGTGTGGGTGGGGGGAATTAAGATGCCTATTACTCCAACTTCTCAATCTTTCAATGTAAATTTAGGAGCAATTACATTTTCGGCGAGAAAAAGTGGGGGGCTAAACCCTCTAAGCTGCTCTGTGCCTATTGGTTGGGTCTAAATTTGCTAAGCCCCCCCCCACCCCGGTTCCGACGCCTATGCACCTGATTAAAATGATAATTATACCCCCCGCAAACAAAGTTTGGGGGGGGGGGTATATAGGAATCACCTTGTCCGTCCGTCCGTCTGTCTGTCTGTCCGTCTGTCTGTGCAATCGTGTCCGGTCCATATCTTTCTTATGGAGAAACATTGGAAGTTCTTACTTCACACAAAGATTGCTTATGACCTAAAGGTGTGTCATGACCTTGACCCAAGGTCATTCAGGCAAGATCAAGGTCACTGGCAGAAAAAGTGCAAAATTCGTGTCCGGTCCATATCTTTCTTATGGAGAAACATTGGAAGTTCTTACTTCACACAAAGATTGCTTATGACCTAAGGGTGTGTCATGACCTTGACCCAAGGTCATTCGGGCAAGGTCAAGGTCACTGGCAGAAAAAGTGCAAAATTCGTGTCCGGTCCATATCTTTCTTATGGGGAAACATTGATAGTTTTTATTCACACAAAGATTGCTTATGATCTAAGGGTGTTTCATGACCTTGACCCAAGGTCATTCGGGCAAGGTCAAGGTCACTGGCAGAAAAAAATGCAAAATTCGTGTCCGGTCCATATCATTCTTATGGGGAAACATTGGAAGTCCTTACTTCACACAAAGATTGCTTATGATCTAAGGGTGTGTCATTACCTTGACCCAAGGCCATTCGGGCAAGGTCAAGGTCACTGGCAGAAAAAATGCAAAATTCGTGTCCGGTCCATATCTTTCTTATGGGGAAACATTGGAAGTTCTTACTTCTCACAAAGAATGCTTATGATTAAAGGGTATGTCATGACCTTGACCCAAGGTCAATTGAGAAAGTTCAAGGTCATTGTTTCAATATAGCTAAATTCTGTCTGTGTCATGTCTTGTTTTAATGGAAATATTAGAAGCTAAAAATTAACAGTTTTCAAAAATAAAGCAGTTGTTATTTATAGAAAATGGACAGTGAAATAGATTCATCCAATATTTTCTATAATAGCAAAAATACACGCGTTATGATATTTTTCTTAGCGGGGGGTATCAATTGTGAGCTTGCTCACAGTACCTCTAGTTTATCTATGATTCAAAGTTAAAGAACGTTGATGATAGAAAAAAGCTATTGATGGACTTGGCAGATGGAAATATCGACATAGAAGAGTTTCGGAAAATAACAAAAGGATCAGGATAATAAAAAAGCTTCAGCAGCATTTTTTTTTCAAATTGATACATATATTCCCAATTTTATGTTATATGTCATAAAATATACTCTGCTTCTATTATAGAATACAGCGTGTACAAAAGAAAAATATCAGCAACGACAGTAAAAAGAAAACAAAAGAATCCGAAATGAAGTAAGCATACAGTGTTTAGTCATCTTTAAGTTCGTTATTTTATTCATTGAACTTAATTTCAAATATTTTTATTTCGAAAGCGTTAAAATGAAGAATACAAGGAGAAATTCGAATTATTTGTTACATGTTGATTTTTTAAAAGTCAGGTACACGGAGTTAATGAGTTTATTTCACCCTTATTATAAAACAATAATGTAAAGTTTTCTTTGATTCTTTATGTTACGAGTATATATGTAGCACTTTTTTCTATGATTAAGGGGAAATGAAGACCAGTTACAGACAGGAGAATTGGTGGAACAAGAGGAAGACGATTTGGAACAAAACGAAGAACCTAGGTATATTAAGAAAATCATTTAAGGTACATGTACCTCACTACACCTTAACTTATATTTTTTAAGACACTTCTTCACAAGATGGTTATTTCAGTTCTTTGTTAAATTTGTTTGTACCGAGCAATGTTGGTGAATATCGTCATAGCACAGTGGTTAAAGTATCGAGCTCGTGAATCGCAGATCATCAGTTTGAATCTGCCTGCAGCCTGGGGCTTTGCTCACATTTACTGAATTCAATTTTTTAAAGATATCTTTTCTTATTAAAAATTGTACATTTGTTCGCTTATTTAACATACATACTTCTTATTAATCGTGGTATCTCTCATAATCAAGTTATTTTCTGTTGAATTAAGAAACTATTTCAAGGTGTAGTGAGCTAACTTTTTGTGATAATGGAACAAATACTAATAATCAGAATATATGTGTGTGTGTGTGTATTCTATGCATAAAATGTCTTTAATCGATGTTACCTTTTTATCATCATCATTGTTTTAAAGCCTAAACAGAACTGCCGAGCTGATGAAAGAAACAAATGATCTTAAAGAACAACTCAAGCAAACTCTTGCCGTAAAAGAAAACAAATCAATGGAGGAGAAGCTCAAACTCAGACAAATTTGTTATTAGAGGTACTTATTGATAGAAAAAAACCTCTCTGTACTTGTGTGAATTTGACTAATCAATATTTATTTCTTAACTGAAATTATTAATTATTTATTAACTACTAGTATGTTTGATAAACAAAACTTAATATGGAAACGTACGCACACGAATATGTATATCAGTTATAAGTAATACTATCTTTGTTGAAATGACGTCTTTTTTATATCTTAAGAATGAATGCAATTGCATTCTATTATTAACCTTTGTAACCTTTTATGCCATGTATGAATGAACGTATTATGAGTATAAGTGATGCCTCATACTAGGTGGGGACTCCGAAGCCCAGGACTCGGAGACTCAAATCCTGCATCCAGACTCTTTGACTGGCAGTTTTGACGGTTTTGTTACTTTATTTAGGAATAAAATATTAATCTTAATTTTGAACACTAAATGTTCACTATTGATCGTCGTATATGGGCCGAACTAGTCAGAACTGTCCATCATAAGTAAAATCTTATATATACCCATGTGAAATGAGGTTGAGCAGACTCTTGATTTGGGCTGCTTTTAGTTGATGTAATTCTAACTATACGATCACGATTGTTAATAAACTATTGGTCAAAGAAGTACTGGACTTCGTCGTTTGAGTATCATCTCCAGAAGATAAAGTCTGAAGGCTTACACAACTTCGAAATTGAGTTATCATTGAAGCTGTCGTGCTATGGCATCACGTGACATTTAAAAACTTCTTTACCTTAACAAAAAATCAATAAATGTTTATGTGTATGCATGATATAATAATTCGATCGGCAATTAGTTTATGTTTATTATCTAGAATCCTAATGTTAAATCCCATAAAATAAATATTGTCATTATTTATCGGAAACCCTCCATTTTTTTTAATTTCATGGAAAGTACTACTTAATTTACATTTACAACAACAAAGCAAAGGATGATAGAGGCACTGGCGCTAGGCAAGGATTTGTCCTTACTACCAAGGATCCCTTACGCATTCCACTAGACCCCCCCCCCCCCCCCCCACGGGTACGAACAAATTCCACCAATGATGAGGGGGAAGACCACCGCTCTCGATCTATCTCCCAGGGAATGCCCCAAGACATGCAGCAATGATATGGTCCCTCTGAACAAATTCAGGCGACTTGTAACCAACAAAAAGCTTTTGCCAACACTACTGGGCTGTTAATGGGATGAGAGCAGAAGAATCCCTCAAGAGCCTCTCTGTTTAAAGTCGCCATGTCTGTTCCAGGAATAGATAAAGCTATGTTGTTAAGAGCAAGTGCCCGATCACAAGCAACATTTGCATTCTACAGCGAAAATAACAGTGACATATAAAACTGTAAAAAAAACGAACATTGTCTTTCGATCAACCGCTATGCTAAGACAGGAGAGACCTTCATTCAAAAATTATAAAAAAAAAAAAAAAAAAAAAAAATAGTGAGTAAGGAACAAATCCTAGAAGCAGTTGGCACTTGATTCAGAATGGAGGAGGTAGACATATCAATACGAGATCTTTGGCCTGAAGGGAACGACTACATTAGTGAACTCCATTAACATTTCAAAGATATGGCCCCGAACTCGTTTACAACCGATATCCCGTTCTCAGCAATAGGGGATCACAGTTGTGGCCAACGCGAGAAGCAACGAATAGTGTAGGCATCTTGTCGGTGGAGTTCGTGCCAGATTAATTTTAAGAGTTATTTTACATTTCTTTTTGCAACTCTTCTATTGCAGTGGTACCTTCAACATTGAATGTGTGTTAGTAAAATTTACCAACCTGTTGAATA
The DNA here is from genome assembly GCF_025612915.1 of Magallana angulata. Lineage (NCBI taxonomy): Eukaryota > Metazoa > Mollusca > Bivalvia > Ostreida > Ostreidae > Magallana > Magallana angulata. The sequence goes on along the minus strand of NC_069112.1, from coordinate 3,993,876 downwards.
CACGCCTTCCAGATGCTCCCGCGAAGTAACAGAAGCCCTAACACTTGGCATTAGAGATCCCTTCATCTCAGTGATAGCAGACACTCAAAAGTTAATTTAGAACCGTGGCTGCTGATGTCTCATTATAGACCAGACAAAACACGAAGACATGAGATAGGATGTGAAGGAAACAGAGCAAGTCACAGACAAAATTAACGACCCCCTTTTCATAAACATGACGGAGTTTGATGAGAACATCAAAGCCAAGCGCATAATAACCTTGAATCTACCTGTCCAGGTTTGATGCGTTATCCTACAAAATGTGAAATTGCAAATATTGCAATTTGACATGACTTTTATGATAAATTTGTCGATCGTAGTGATTTTGAATATTGTGAAATGGATACGGACAGTCCTTACACGGCTTTTTCAAGCAACAGCCTCGAAGAAATTGTCATACACTTATTAATGGATATTAATCACGGACTTTATAATTTCTGTGCCGATGTCGACATAGAAGAAGACAATTTTACTCATTGGCTTCAATGTTGTGATAAAAACAACCTGTACGACACAAAAACGCCTGAAGTTTTCAAAACACAGTTTTTTTAGCCACGAAATGACAAGTATGTTCTAAGACATATGTAATTAACAAAACAACTCCAGTAAATGTAAGAATGGAGATGAAAGCCTACCAGCTCTTGCGGAAAGCAAGAGGTAATCCCCAAAGCAACGACCAAGAACTATTCGCAACGCAAAATCATTTGCAAAGATATATAGGAGTCTGATTCACGCATCGCTTCCATTTTCAGACGTGTCATGAAAACCTAGAATTCAGCTAATGGATTTAACGAAGAGTTTCTGGCAAAACACAATTCTGTATTAACATACAAACAATACCTTGTTGTAATGTATACTTTTATTGTAAACGAAAAGTCTTAGATAACAGCATTGACATTTAAGTGTTAAACCTCGAGTTGTGTTCGCAAAACGAGAATTTTTGAATGAGAAAATGTCTTAAACCCTATGGGAATGATAAATGAGTTAAATTTACTGAACATTTACATTTTGTTGTTTCTTTATGCTTACAATGCACTTTATAACTTTACGAGGTTTAATGTTTGTTATAACAATTTATAATCTCTTAATAATTATACTCTTTGGAGTTAAAGGTTCTTCTATATGTAATACTGTCAAAATCAAACAAGAGGGGAATTAACATTCAATATTGTGCGAGCTCCCTTAACGGTATTAATTAGTCTTAACTTCATTACAAGTTTAAAAACCTCTGAGGGAAAAATATATTGCTCATTATTAAAACGTATAATCAAGAACAGATTAATACATCAATGTATTAAAGAAGGGAAGATGCGAGACTTATCAAAGTTTATATTATGGAGTAAGAAATATAATCTGATGGGTTATATTCTGATCGTAAACAAAAGATTTCTTTTATCAATGGAAGAAAATAATTCGTGGTAACTTTATTCGTTTGTAACTTTATATTCTTATAGTTAAAATGAGATTTAAACAAAATCATTTTGTCTTCAAGGAACCGAAACGGCAAGTTTAGTTTAAGTAATATGTATCGTCGAAGAAGGAGACCTGCACATCCTTGCGGCAGATAATTTAAGATTGTAAATGTTGAAGCTAGTCCTGTCGCAAATTTGCTTAATACTTCGATTGTTTCAAATTTATTACGAACATTTCATTGTGTATATATAGAATGTATTAGAGAGTATACCTGCGTAATGTTCTACAAATACATGTATCTTTATTTTGTTATCCACAACATTTAAAAGTTAAACATAATTACAAATTGTTTTACATGCACAAATGTATACATATTTGCGAATGTGTGTAAATGTATCGTAAATTTTTCTCCATGCAATTAAAAACTTAGAATAGTAAGAAATATAAAAACAAATTGTTTATTCAATATATTTACCTAATACAAATATAATATATCCTATCTGACACCCCAGGTGAAGACATATTTAGAGGGTCTCTATGGAGATATTACCTCGCAATCAGCTATATTTGTTTCTGAAAATAGTGGGGTAAATTGTACAATCCGTTAGTCTAAAGAAAGTGATTCTCTAATAACTGCTTTCATGCTTTGCACAATGAACTGTTTTAAGGAAGCAATCATTGCGACTTTGCCTAAGCTAGCTGCTCAAAATTCCCATAGACTCCTTCACCTGTGGAAAACAGCCGAGACGTGGAATAAGGTTGTCCTACTTCACCAACAGGAGAGACCTAGTTGCACTGGACTTCTGTCCCCGGACTTGGCGTCCGAAGAGAGGGGGTTTGGAAGCAGAATGAGGCTCCGCGGCACCAAGTGTAGCTACTCGCCTAGGTTACAACCTATATAAGGAGGTAAAGGTATACACCAAATACCTTGGTAGAAAGGCAGCTAAAACTAATTATGGTCTGCAAGTTGGGCTCAGTCAAACTCATGTGGGTATTGATGGAATGCGGAAAATTCTTCTCTATACTAATACTCCTCCTTCTGTTCATAGGCTCCTACATAAAGCATATAATAAAGTTTTTGGCCTCGATTCAAAACCTCAACGAAACTGACAGGAGTGACAGGTATCACCGGCTGGAAGAGGGGAACACTCTTTGGGGAAATGAGTTCCCACTTACTATCCCTGTACAATGTGATGTCATGTAGAATAACCCGTTTACTCGGGGTGAGTGAGATACCCTCTCAGCCGGCGATACAAACTGTGTACTCATTTATTGCGAATGTCACCTTAAAACGCCAGATCATTAAAATAGTGACTAAAAGTAAGATATGCTCTAAACATGGTCAATTAATTAACGAGGGCTCTCGTGACAAATTCAATCCCGGGGTATGGAGGCGAACCTCCCGATGCATCACACAAAAGAGAGTGAGTTTACGTGGCTATTGGGAGGGGGGCTTATGACAGATTTCTTTCTTCTGTGAGGATGTCCTAGAGATGTGGGAAGTCATCAACGGTCTAGACAGCTCCACTGGTCGTGTTGCAGTCTCTCTCTACAAGGATGGTCTGCTAGAAAATAAGCCATGTCACTATATTGACACTCCAGACCTGTCTGAGAGCATAAGAAAAGCAAATGCAAAAGAGACCAGAACCTATTGAGATCACGCCAAAAAGAACTAAAGCAGAGAAAACCAAACTTTTGCATAACTTTGCCCTTGATGCTGTTGACAGGTGTACAGCTGAAACTAGAAATGTAAACTCATATTGGCTACTGCTCGGGAATCCAGTGACCGTTAACTTTTTTAAATATTTGCCAAATTATAATGAGCTACCTACGAGACTCTATAGTTATATTATGCCCATTACTTTAATACATGTATGTAATGAAAATTGTTATATTTACTAATGTGTATATAAAGGTGGTGTCAAATTTTAGTGAAACAAGAAGTAAACCCAAAGTAAACCCAGAAAGATAACTCGGGGTTTAGTTGGGGTTTGCTCTGGTGTTAGGTTGGTTCTGATCGGCACTGTTCAATTCTGATGAGCTTATTGCTATAAGTTGAAATTAAAAATAAGTATGTGCCTTGTCCGCATCTTCGCTAGCCAAGGGTTTTCGGTCCACTTTGCTCCCCATAAATCCTTGGCGGATTTCATTACGAAAACTCAGTGACAAGCTCCGTTTTATGATTGGCTGCAGCTGCGAGTAGCTGATCCAATCGCAGTGCTTGTAAATATAAACTAAGAAAGAAAACACATGTGTGATCTTTGGTAAAACATTCGGTGCTTTTAACAAGTTGAGACACAAGTTCTCGAGTACAGTACCTCTCCAACGATGGTCTAACCAGATCGCTTTAAAAACCAATACACATGTATATTTTACTGGGATTGACCATAGTTCTACAAACTTGTCAAGGCTCGCGTGATAGCATGGGAAGTAAACATGGCGAATGTAGAACTGAGTTGCCTATCCTGTTAGTATATACGTTCCTGCTTATGGTTATTGCTTTTTAAGGTTCAGTGAGCTCTGTTTTATTTAATTTCTTTGGTCCGCAATACTCACGACAACGATACCTGATTTTATGGCATGAAAGCTTTCATCGGCGACTTTTTCACTCCCGGTACAGGTCCTTACAAAACACTATAGGTAGCAAGGGACAGTTTCGAATAAAGTACCCGTCAATATTTTTGTAAAATTGAGAGTTGCTGTACTTGAAGGCTTATGAGTGTTGCTAAAATTCATGAAATGATTTTTAATGAATATCATTAGTTAGAGGGGTGTCTCTTGTTGAAATTGATATGCAATATGTAGGCCCCTTATGTTAGGTACATGAGAATCAGAAGTAAAATGCGAAACCTGCGGCTTTGACTGTTGTGCTGACTTTACACAGTGAAATTGCTAGTTACAGACGGGAGGTAAAATAACACGAAAAGTAGGTGGATGGGACATTGTACACTATACACCGGTAAGTTTCTGACATGTGATAGTGCAGCATGCACGCGGTACGGAAGGTCAACCCTCTGCAGGGAATTAGCTGGGGGAGGTCTAAAAAGCTGAAAAATCATGAAAAATTAGCAAAATATGAAAGGGTCAAAATCTCATAAAAACCAGTATGTAGAGAATTTTACAGGTTTTGATTAGCAATTTTCTTCAGAAATTGGTGATTGGCCTTATAAAAGTGAATTAAAGGTATTTGTGCTGAATGGGAACTGAGGAAACTGTAGTTACAGAGTTCCGAAGACATGCATCCCTTGGCTACAATGAATTGGATCAAAAAAACTGTCCCCTGCCACCTTCAAGACTACATGGTATTTTCATATTTCTCCTTTAAGTGTAATTTTGAGTGGATTTTGTACCATAAGTAATACATTTTGTGAAAATGGATGATTTTCTTGGCTATAGATGTCATGACATCATTTATTAGCTAAAATATTCAAGGGGAGTAACTCCCTCTTAAATGTGTAGAATGACCACCACTAGAGTAAATTGGCTTAGAGAGTAGGCATTTCCTATCCTGATGACAATTCATAGGCTTAAGTTAATTACTGAGATAAGAATAAAGACTTTAAAACAGTTTTTATCAATTAAATCATTAAATTCATGAATTGGCAGCCATTTTGCTGTCTGATTTTATGAAATAACATTAGTCCACCTGACTTATATCACCCAATTTTTTTAAAACAGCATATTTTTATTTCAAATGAACTTTACATGTAGACAAATGCAGTTATCAAAGTATACCATATGTCAAAAAACTCAAGTTTTTGCTCCTTCCTATCAAAAAATGGTATTTTAGATGTATTTACAGAATTGAAAAAGCCACCCCCTCTTTCCAATGGACTCCATTACCATTACATGTAGGATATGTAACTGTACATTTGACCTTGAAATAACATCTGCTATGATAATTACTCTTGAAATGAACAAAAAACAACATATGTTTACCCTTTTATTGTATATATGCATCAAAAATGTAGAAAAACATGTAAAATTTGAACCTTTTTCATGGAATTCTCATCCGTCCCCAGGTACCCGGGTGTGTTTGAATTTCATTTTAATTAAACGCACATGTCACACTTGTAGGTCTTACTAATTTAGCAAAGTTAAAATGAGACTAGAAACCAGAATATATAAGATATCCACTAAATATGATTATAGGCTTAGTTTTTCATGAAAACAAGAAATCACATGTAGGGCGACATGACTTTTTGTGAATAAAAATGCTACAAATCATCCATTTACCAAAAAAGATCAATTTTAAATATCAGTGATGGTTGTTTTCAAATATGTGTAAGAAATGACTCAAGGAAACTGCCACAAGTTTCATAATATTAGGTTAAAGTGTTCAAACTAATGCTTCTTGTGAAAATCAAAAGATAGGGGGAGGGTATACATGTAAAGGGATTTCTAAGTGATGTGATGCTTTTATCATGATAATATCAAGCAGATGCATGTAGTATTCAATAAGGTTTCTTATTTAAGGAGGTTGAACAACAGTTGACCTCTAAAAGATTAGGTAAAGATGCTTTATTTATGGAGAGCCCTGTGAATCTGTGTTAAATAGAGGAAAGTGGAAATGGTGGGTTCACTTAAATGGCCATATTTTGCTTAAACCTCAATGGAATTGGCAAAATGTGGTGTACTTTTTTTCAGAATAGCATAAGCTTTGTAATTTTAAGACAAGATGACTTTTCAGAGAATGTGAGTGTATGTTAAAGGTAGCAAGGGACAGTTTCGAATAAAGTACCCGTCAATATTTTTGTAAAATTGAGAGTTGCTGTACTTGAAGGCTTATGAGTGTTGCTAAAATTCATGAAATGATTTTTAATGAATATCATTAGTTAGAGGGGTGTCTCTTGTTGAAATTGATATGCAATATGTAGGCCCCTTATGTTAGGTACATGAGAATCAGAAGTAAAATGCGAAACCTGCGGCTTTGACTGTTGTGCTGACTTTACACAGTGAAATTGCTAGTTACAGACGGGAGGTAAAATAACACGAAAATAGGTGGATGGGACATTGTACACTATACACCGGTAAGTTTCTGACATGTGATAGTGCAGCATGCACGCGGTACGGAAGGTCAACCCTCTGCAGGGAATTAGCTGGGGGAGGTCTAAAAAGCTGAAAAATCATGAAAAATTAGCAAAATATGAAAGGGTCAAAATCTCATAAAAACCAGTATGTAGAGAATTTTACAGGTTTTGATTAGCAATTTTCTTCAGAAATTGGTGATTGGCCTTATAAAGAGTGAATTAAAGGTATTTGTGCTGAATGGGAACTGAGGAAACTCTAGTTACAGAGTTCCGAAGACATGCATCCCTTGGCTACAATGAATTGGATCAAAAAAACTGTCCCCTGCCACCTATATATGAATAAAACATTCCGTGCTTTCCTTAGGTTATAGTTTAATTCGTATTTAATAGCATCGTTAATTATGTTCCGATATTCGGTAGTCAACATGTTTTCAAGTTGTATTAATGCCGTAGTGTGTATATAACCTGTTGTTTAATTCGATTAAAATGTAAATATGCAAGGGGAGCAGTTGCTCGCTAGATAGCGCCACCACATCACCGAGTTTTCGTAATGAAATCCGCCAAGGGTTTATGGGGAGCAAAGTGGACCGAAAACCCTTGGCTAGCGAAGATGCTTGTCCGAGGTTTACACAGAGTTGGACACAATTGTTAACATTACATGTATAAACATTAGGTTCGGTACGTTGCACTACTATAACACTTTACGCAAATGGTGTAGCAGGTACCTCAAACAGTGATTTTAACAAGGAGACGAATACTGAAATGTGACTAGATAATGGCGATTGGAGTTCATGTGAACTTCATTGTTAACATAAACACAAAAACAAATAGTGTTGCTATTTTAAAAGTTGATTAAACAAAAACCTACGCCCCGTATCCTGCAAAGAAGCTCTACCAGTATAATACCATCCACATATAAAGGAATAGAAGTTTGAGTTATGAGGAAATAGTAAGTTTATATATAATGAACCGAACATTTCTTGAACGAGGTAACTTATTTACCCGTGCATCAGATTGAATAAATCGTACGCGGATGGTACACACCTACGTAAACAAACAGGTACGATTATTAATTTGTATTTATTAGATAAAGGTATTATAAAAAGAATTTTTTATTTTTTATAACCAACAAAAAAAAAAAAAAACAACAGGGAGAACGTAGATATACTAATTGGGGCATAAAAACCGAAAGTCTTTAGAACGACATGACTTGTTTCCCCACATATCGGTATTATTAAATCTTAGATGAGTGTAGAAACATTAGAACAGACATGTGGATGCTTGGATAGTTTATTTTTGTTAGATGTATGCATTGGAATGATTAAAAGGCAGTTGAAAAACGTTTATATATTAATTTCTTATTCGTGTTTGAAACCGAATTCTTCACAACGATGTAACGTATTTTCCTGAATTTCGGTAATAATCGTACTTTGTGTACACACCTACGTTAGCAGACATGGAAACGATTATTATTTTGAGTTTTTATTAAAATGATCAAAACGCAGATGAATTAAGTTTATATATTATTACTAATAAGTACATAAAATCGAAAATCCGTAGAACGAGGTAACTAGTTTACCTGTATATCGGTAATAACAAGTCGTACGCGGAGTGAAAACACCTATTGTTGTGTTAACGATATCTGTACTTTAAAACAGATACTTAACCAAATAAATATATGGGTCCATTGTTTACACGAACAAATTTAATCAAATGTGTATAGTGTTTTAACACTGATATTATAGAACAGGGTTGCCCCGAACTTACCGATTCATTAGCTTTGTCTGTGTAATAGGACGGGTTGGGTCAGAATCACACTCTGCAATATGTTTACCGTTTCCTATGTGTTATAATTTATTTTCCAGGTTCTTTATGATTTGAGATTCTGCTTGGTCTTAATTTTAAGTTTAATAATATATATTTCACCTTTTGACACCGTTCAACACACTGTAATGAAAAACACCAGCTTCAACAAACAACAATATTTATTTACGACTTTATAGAAAATAACAAAAGCAAAATAATGATAACAATGGTAAATTCCTGCCGAGTATAGACCAAAATAAAATGTTACTATCAAAAATTCTATCAAAAATCCCTGTGAACACCACCATCAAAATAATCAACAAAAATCACCCCCATCCTAGCGTACGGGAACGCTAGCCTACCTAGCCGGGGGAAGGCCTAGGTTTAATTCAAAAATCCCTTTTAATAAGAACCTTACACTTAACTTAGCTGGGGGGAAGGCCTAGGTTTAATACATAAATCCCTTTTAATAAGAACCTTACACTTAACTTTTAGTCTAAGGGCCGAAAATAATTCAACAGGAGCAAATGACGACGACAAAATGATCAAATAAATATCTAATAAACCATGTTAGAGAAGTGAGAAACTTACAGCAAATCAATGCTTAACAAGTCCCCAAGAAACTACAAATTTCGGGGCTTTATATAGCAAACCACGACAACAGAAAAATATAACGTTAAATCTAGTGAATGGACTGAAGGGGTATGACCTTTGACTGTATTTAGCACAACCCGAAAAAGGTTACTTCCGGTATATTAACCAATCGAAAAGTATAAACAAAACTGGACATTTCCTTTGATGATCGAACACGTGTGAAGGATTATTATCGATCTATATGTCAAAACAAACCTATTTATAGTACCCACAGAAGTGAGTATATAAACTAGAAACTTTCAACAATTATTATTAACAAAAATAGGGAGGGGCAAATAGGGAATACATAATGTGAATTGAACCCATTCCTGCTACACTCCCCCCCCCCCCTGCTTAAGAATAAATGATATAATCATTTATTTTAAGTATAACGTTACATAATCATAGCAGGAATTCATATAAAAATGAAACAAACATTTTTCTTTCCCTGCAAACAAAATATAAAATTCAACAATGAAATCAATATATGGCCAGGGATTAACAATCATTATTAAAACATAAAAACAAAACTATATTGGCCAAATATTTGTATTAACTGCGTACATAACTCAATTTAATTTAACAGTTCCTCAATCTAACTACTTTCTCTTTGCTATTTGGCCCCCCAGAGTTTCTGTGTCACTGTAACTGTCTCTGTGTCGTACGTGAACACCACTTGGTCACTGGAGTTGGTGTCCTCTTTTACTGAAGGGGTCTCGCTCCCCGCTACAAGTGAACTCCGTCGCCTGGCCTCTTGATCCCTAAACTGTCTCCCATTGTCTGAGATCTCACAAATTGGCATAAGGCCATTCCCTGGATTACTGTACTTTCTGTTGGAAAACGTCCTCGGCTCCAGCCCCTTAGTCGGCTGATTTGGGTGTACCCGACCCATATGTCGGCTGACTTGGTTCCTTCTCATTGTCGCAAACCGACACAGGGTGCACTGGAATCCATGAATATATTCCATATGGATCTCTGCCCAATGTCTCCGACATTTTGCCATACATTCCAGGAAGACGTCGCATCCGTCGACTGGACATATTCCTTCTTCCTGCCAGAGGGGACGGATATCTCTGTCTAGCTCCATTAATTCCTCCTCACTAACGAACAGGTCGAGAACAAACTCCTCCATCGATATTTCTGAAATTATTTATGACAATTAAGTACGTACAATATATAAAGATCATTATTCATTGTCCGAGTGTACTAGTAATTACAGGGTTTGGAAAAGAGCGCTCAACAGACCAGCTGTTTATATATATATTCCAATCCCCTTCTTACAAACAAAAATTAACCATTAATCTAATCAATAGTTCTGCATAAAAGATATTGATATAAAGAATTTGTTATTATTTTTAACTTATCTGCACATTATGGAGAGTAGATCTCTCTTGGCTTAACTATTCTCCCAGTTCTTGTTTTCACAGGAGAATTATGTACAGGTTGCACCAGAGAATCATCAGAAATTTGTGAAGAGGAAGTTTCGCTCAGATTTTCTTCATCAGCCTGGAAGCTCTCTACCTCTTCCAGCCAATTGTTAAGAGGTTGTCTCCCTTGGACGATTTTTGTCAGAATTTAGCTGTATTTCGTATGTAACATCTGAAATTCTTTTTATTACCAGATATGGCCCTGTCCAACCTTGACCTAATTTATAGGAAACCGCAGGCAAATACCATCTCCAAACCCAATCACCAGGCTCATATTCTCTTGGTTTTAACCCTTTATCATAATATTGTTTTTGTCTCTGAGCTGCAATGCACAAATCATCATGAGCAAAATCGAAAGCATTATTCATTGCCATTTCTAACCATTTGACATACATTGAAGGACATAATTTCCGGGGATTTTCAGGAGGTATTCCGACCATAATATCTAGAGGACAAGATATTTCTTGACCAAGCATAAGTAAATTTGGACTACATTTTGTACTAATATGGGGGGTAGCTCTATAAGCCATCATAAGGTAAGGCAAATGATCATCCCAGTCATCTTTATCTTCAATAACAAAAGCGGATAACATGGCAATTATGGTTCTATTAAAACGCTGTACAAGTCCATCAGACTGAGGTCGATAAGGAGTGGTTCTTGTTTTCTCAATACCCAGAAGTCTACACAGTTCAGAAAATAATTCACTCTCAAATTCTTTCCCTTGATCTGTATGTATCTGATTTGGAACACCATAGTGTGAAATGAATTCAGTAGCAAGTTTATCAGCAACTGTAAGTGCAGTATGATCCGAAACAGCATAAGCTTCTTTCCACTTTGAAAAATAATCACCAACAATAATGATATATTCCTTTCCATTATTAGTTTTAGATAAACGACCTAAAATATCTATAGAAATTCTATCTAAAGGTTTTGTAGATTGAAGAAGAGAAGATTGAAGTGGAGATTTCCCAAACCCTGGACCTGGTTTTCGACGTGCACAAAGATCACATGGTTGACACCAAAGTTTTACATCTTGGGACATTCCAGGCCAATAGAATTTTCTCTTAATATATTCATATGTTTTGTCTCTGCCTTAAAAACCTGATATTCTGGAATTATATAGGGATTCTAAAATCTTTTCTCTAATAATTTGAGGCACTACAATTTGATTTAAGATGTTTTCCTGTGGATCTTTTTCACTTGTTCTGTAAAGTATCGCATCGGGTTTCATTTCTAATTCTTCCAACATTTGACATAACATTCTAACTCTACTCCCGCCGCCCTACCTTACAGTCCAGGGGTCCCAGGGCTCCAGTGCACCAACCAGCTCCTCCTCGTGCGGAGTCGGGGCTTGGCCATCGTTCTCCGGCTCCTCCAGGCTGAAGGTCTCTGGCGGGGTCTGGACTACATCTTCCTCAGGCTCATCCAGGCTGATGCTCTCTGGCGTCGTCTGGTCTACATCTTTCTCATGCTCCTCCAGGCTGATCCTCCCCAGGACTGGGGGATCGGGAGCATCCCAATCCTCATGGCAGGGAGCCGGGGCTGGGGGTGGCAAGAGCCCGAACATAGCGCACTGCGAAAAGGGGATGCCCGCCAACTATCTCATGGGCCCACAGCTCGCGGTAGTCCCTCCTCAGGTCCGGGCCCAACCGGGAGACTAGGTGCGCCTGCACCCTCCAATGCAGCAGGAGAGCGGGGTGCAGACGGCCGAACAAGGCGAATCTGCGGGGTAGCTCCTCCCACACAAACCGGCACAGCACATCTATGGCCAGATTCAGATCGGTAGGTACGCCGGCGGCGGGCTCCTGGAAGACAACGCCGGTGGGTACGTCCCTCGCCAGGTCCTCGAGGGTGGCTCCTTCCCCCAGCAGGTGGTGGGCCAACCACATGAGCACTATGTACCGGAGGCTGGCCTCCGCCTCGGGAGGCACAGACCTCCGGAACACGGGATGGAGGTGCGTCACCGTGACGTGGTTCATCATTGTACGGGTCCGTACTAGGCACCCAAGGAATGGGCAGGTAGAACTTGGCCCTCGCGAACCTCTCCGCCCCTGGGGATTCCTCGCGGCCCCCGGGAATGGGTGGGCCTGTGGGGCTTTTTCCACATCGTAGTTGTCGTTGTTATTGACAGTCCTCCCATACAAGACGGACATATGAACTGATTATAAAGAATATGCAATGCATGACTCAATATAGAGTACACGAGCTATCGATGCAGAATCAGATACCGAATCGCCATATATGCCATTTATAATCTCATAAGTTTGGATATTATTATGCCCGTATTATGCACCTCGTTTAATTGCATCATTTAGGAATACTACGCAATGCTACAAAAGTCATTCTGTTACATGTAGTTATTATTACCACAATTCATTGCGCAGGTATAGATACGTATCATGGTGACCAATATGTAATACTAGCAAATTAAGGTCATAGCATATAGCTATGTTTACATACGTCCCCTACACAAAAGAAATATCCCGAAGGGAGATTACTCATGTGTGGCGCCCGGAATAGGAAAGCGTCCTTGATCTCCCCTTGATCAGATGAACTTCCTAGTGACATACCAGTCAGAACATCTATGTTATGATATAGTGTATGTTTTCACATCCAGCTTGGAACATCTTTCATATACAAAAACGAATCTATAACCAGGATTTATACAGGTACATCAAATCATATACATGTAGGTTTGATTATATTGCATTTGCAATCATAAAAACAATAAAGTATGACATTAATGATCAAGATTATAACTGAAGATTATCGTAATTCATCATCAAGGTAATACTTAGTATAGTTAAGCTTAATGTCACAATATGATATATACACAGTCAAGGCATGGTTGTAAGTTCACAAATATCTCTTTCTTCAAAGGGGTGAGGTTAGGTTCGGAGTCTCTTGGTTTCTTCCTGTGTTTCTCCAGAGTGAATCACACAATACAAGATTTATATTAGCACAAGAAAACGCACATTTCTACTTTGATACTTTTTACACAATTCACATTATTTTTCACAGGGAAAACGCAACTGCTTTGCGGCTCAATTATTCGTTGATCATTGGCACTCGTGGATAGAGAGTCGGTGCGGATGGCGAGGCGGCTTCTCTCGGAACATCTCCTGCGTTCCTCTGTTTCCTAGACATCACGGCCTTCTTTTCCAGTATTAACGTGCCAGCTCAGGGTCCGGTCTATAGTATTTGGCCCATGGGGATTCTTCATATTTCTTCCCTCCAAGTAATTTTTGTGCTAGTTTGGTCGAAATTGTCCCCGTAATATTGGTCCTTTTGCGAGTATTGAGTCTACCGATCCGTCGGGGTTTCTCTTGGAATCAAATGTTTTTCGGGATTGGGTTAAGTTCAATGGTGTCACTAGTGGATCATTTCTCTGGATTCACACTTACTTTGCTTTCAACTTCCCTTAATCCTGGTCACGGCACCAAGAAAGTTCGCGTAACCCTTTCGTCTTATGGATCCATTTGAGGGTCAGCTCAAACTTAGTAATAACCAAAAACCAGTGCACCCTCGGCTGATTCCCTTCATTTCATTCTCTTTGCCCTTTAAGTTTTTCTTCAGTTGATCAATTGTCGATAAATGGTTCACGCTTCCATAAGCTTCGCTTTCGGTAACCAAACTTAATATTCACATGCTGAAATAATGTTCACGTTATATTACAATTGAATACCAAGCAAACTGCTCCATCACACAAGAAACAGTTTAATTACCGTCCCGGGAACAAAGCAATACACTGTTTATAAATATTTACCGTTAGCAGAACAGAGTCCCACACTAACACATATACAAGATCACATCACTTGGAGTTTACAGTGATTATTCTTCTTGCCGGTTTATTTCAATTAAAGGAAATACCCCTCTTTAGTGAATTTACACCATCATAAGTGAAATATCATATTTTTTACCCATATTTTTTATCCTTTGGTAAAATACTTTCATTTCGGAAACCCTCTATGTCTTCATACCATTTATGGTTTTATCATAATTTTTCTCAAAATAAACCGGCAATTAGAACAACTCTAAAACGTTTAAGTCTCATATTTATTGTACATTTATATGTTCTGGCTGAATATGATGAACACATCATCCTCGCCCTGTCCCACCTCTGATGAACATGGAATTGCTGGTTAATTAAATTGACTAAAAGAAGCAAAGTTTACACATCATTCCCCTATTAAATTGCATTTATTTTTATTGCAGCATAAAATATATCGTCATGTCAGCTCAAGATAAAAGAAAGGACAATTCGTCCTACCTTCATTCTCTGGGTTTTTTTCTCTTCGACTTCACACTTGTGCTTCCACTCAATGCCTCTCTGGTAGAGGGGTTATCTGGCACTTCATCCTTCTCTTAATGTAACATGAAAAATTTAATTATATATGAATGTGCAATTGCTTATAAATTAATCTAAATAATCGGTTAAAAATTTAACCTACCAAGGATCTTTTCCTTAGCTGAGGACACAGGATCTATGAAGTTAACCGAATCATGTTAGAATTAAGTTTAAGTAAAAAAAACATTAACAATAAAATAAATCAAGGATTTCAAAGCAAACAGCGATATTTAGCAATTTTTTCCTCTAGGAGGAGTTATCGGTACAATAGGGGTACCAAAATAAATACTGTACCTTTGGTCAATTGTGCTGTACCGGATTCTGGACCCCCTGCAGCTGACACGGGTACCAGTACATTATCAGTGTCCATTTGAAACCCTGGCTCTACTTCTTTCAACTCCTCATCAATGTCTGCTATAAACTTTCTTGCATCATCTATGTTACCGCCAATACTGCAATTAGTCATACCCTTGCTGGTACTGCAGTTAGTCATATCTATATTGTGATGTCATCAGTTTTTGAGCTCAATATTTTTGTGTGTAGAGCCCGTAAATTTAAAAGCCAAAAACATAAAAAAAAAATCTAATATTATATAATGTCCTTTTTCATATACTATTAAACACTTTTCGTAAAGAATTTGAGGGAATTCATAACTACTGCTAAAATAAGTATTAAATCTAACATAATATACTTCAAAATATAATAAACCTACGCATGCTATAATATCAATGTTTATGTTCAGATACACCTGTTGGATATTGATTAAAGTCACGTGTGGTAATCAAGAGCGTTTATTTTTAATTTTCTTAGTTTGTGTACCTATCTCAAATACATTGCGCAATTTGCAGCACAACGAAGAGGATTGTGTGTGATTTTATCTTCCTGTTAGTTGAGGGCAGCCAAGTGTTTGAAAGTCCATTTTACCGAGATCTGATTTCAGTTTCTGTAACATTTGCTAATTAGCAAAATTAGATTATTTATTCAAAAATAGCTATTTCCTCAAAATTAACAGTACATGCATTGACTACTATATTCTGTCCCAAAATATCCTTGATTCATGCACATTTTGCTGAATAACTTGATATTTATATATACCTCAGGGTTCAAGCGTTTTTCTTTCATAGAGAATAAAAAATGCTCATTATTCCTCTTTAAAACGTCCTCGCTAGCTCATCAGCTGGTTTCAAAACATGGCTAAAAAATACAGACATCTACGGGGTTTTGCATTTCAACAGACCCAGATTATAACGTTGAAAAATTGAGTAGTGTCTTCTTAGTGACTTTCAAATAGAAAAAAGATGTCAACATTTTTCCATTATTAATCTCCGTATGAAATATGTTTTCGATCCTGTGAATTTTCTGAAAAACAAATGATAAAGCGTCAATTAAGTTTTGTTTGATATTTCCGGTTTCATCTATTTCAACTGCATTTTTTACAGGTATGTGTATTTTTTTTAAATTTGTCTAAATGTACTACATAAATATTTTGGGATCGACAGATGGGGTCCCAATTTATAATCGGAAAATCTAATCAGGAAACGTCTAGAGCTCTCTATTCGGATCATATGTTCATAGCTGCAGGAATGAACAACTGCTAAGTAATGCTAACGTAAACTAATTTGCATTGCTAAAAATACTGGTTTCACTAGGTACCGGGTATAATAATGTTAAATGTATTTTAATTTTGAATGTCGTTAGTCGTACGGGTTTTTTTTTCCATCTCAATGATACCATATCGTCTGTTTGATTTAAGATCGTATAGAACACCAAAAATTCAATGTTCAAAGTATATACAACATATTTGAAATATAAAAATACTCAAATAACACATGAAACGATTCCACTAACTGCGTACATTACGCTGATATGCCAGCAATACCATATAAGAAAAATAAGTAAAATATTTATAGCTAATTTACTCGTTTAATCATGTTAATATTTCACAATTTGTATACATTTGATTTTTTCCGTTTCGTACTCAACCAAAGCCAATTGAATACAATGCTTTATTTGGTAGACATTCATAAAAATATCAATAAGACGGCCATATGTTGATAATCATTCATTAGATATGAATACATGATACAAAGTAAATCGTTTTTTGCCAGTCTATACTCTTTTAAAGCAATAAACGTGAAATAATATTTTCCGTTCCGCTTTCCGTTCCGTTTGGGTTCCGCGTTTTAGCAACACCCCATGCAACACTGTACGCTGTGGTGCTGTGATTTAGACTCGAATTTTTGATTAAAATGAGATATAAATAAATGAAAGAAATTAAAATGAAGAAATTATAAAAAAAAAAAAGTGATTTACAAATAAAAGGTTGTAAAGGAAACTAATAACTGAAGGAGACGCAGTTGACAGATTTGATGAAATTACTAAATGGGTGTCAGGTGATGTATGGCTATGAGACGTTCATTTTATTAAATTCAATTTGTTTGTTCATGCCATCAGGTCTGAATGATTTGAGTCTGTGCGTCTAGAACTTTTCCTTGCTTTTCCTCTCCGCGTCTGTCCAATGAGGATTATGGTCAATAACCAATACTGTCATGTCTTTCCATTTGTGGCCACTTTGTATTAAAATGTTCCACGACGGGCTCCTTGATTTGTTTGGTCTTTATGGTAGAGCGGTGATTATTGATCCTTCTGCGGAGGTCACCTGTTTCACCAACGTATTGCTTAGAGCAGACATTGCAACTGATGAGATAGATGCAGTTGTCTATGCGGCAAGAAGTGTTGGCAAATATCTTGCAGGTGCGACCCGTGATGGGGCTTTTAACACTGTACCAGTTGGTGCTGTGTTAGCATCTGGCATCGGAACATGTTTTAAAACCACCGTTTTGCAACGGGATATCTAACCTCACACTCACTGCCAGGTCCTTTAAGTTCCTAGGGCGTTTAAACGCAGCCATTGGCGGATCCTTGAAAAGATCAGCCATTCTTTCTTTAGTGTAAAGAATGGGCAGATTATTTCTAAGGATGTTGTTGAGGTTCGTAAGGGCGGGGTGATAGGTAGTGACAAGTGGAACCCTGCTTTTGTCTGTTTTTTCTCTGTATTGGAAAAGGGTTTTCCTGTCTTTTGTAATAATCTCATCAATTGCAGATTGCACTGTGTTGGCTTTATAGCCTCGATTACACAGATGGGATTTTAATATTCTGCTCTGTTCTTCAAAGATTTCATTAGAAGAAGAGATCCGTCTGATTCGGGTTGTTAATCCTTTAGGAATTCCTCTTAAAGTATTGGAAGGATGGCAACTCGATGGCTTGAGATAGAGGTGAGAATCAGTGGGTTTGGTATGGTGACTGAATTTTATTTCACCATCTTTCAAGGTTTATGTAGTATCTAACAAGAGAAAAGCTGTCAATGTGACAGCAAACTATGTTTCCTTTTATTTGAACTGTATCAATAATGCATCTCAACCCTGAATTGATAAACACTACTAACCGTATTCAGTGAAATGGAGTACCCTATCGGCAATATTTTGCCAAAAAATGACTAAGTTCAAAAGCTGGTATTTTTTTCATTAACTATCGAAAATCAAAATCCTAGCAATATGCATACCTCTGATCTATGTACAAGTGATCTGCAAAAGAACAACTTTCTATCTTCAAAACTTGAAACTTGAAAGAAGTCGTTTTCGGAATACTAACAACAAGTTATAGATCGCTATCAAATTACAAGACCAGGTGGTCAGCTACTTGCAACAATCATTGTCCTTATCTCTACAACCACTCACCGAACGCTGCAAAGTCTGCGCAGCTGGCTGGTCGACCTCATTTGCATACACAATTGTGTAATGCAATAAATTCCTTAGATTCGTCTCAAACGCCTCCTTGTAGCATAACCACCTCGTCCTCGCCCGTTATCTCTGTGAATGCCGCTACCAACTCTTTCTTCGACATTTCCTCAGTCAGAGTGTTACTCTTGACCCTCGCTAGTTGACAGATACGTTCCCGACCATTTTTCATCTTTCTCACAATGGGAATTAAATTCTTCCCTTTGAGGCTATGTCAGCGTTTTAAAACGACTGGTGGCATCTAAAGTATAAATCCAATATTTAATGTATTATTCTTATCATTATATCGACCCAATTACATGTGATTTTAACAATATCCATCAAAACAGATATGAATAACATTTATTTATGTCTGATCAAAATCACCATGTTTAATTTTAAGTAGGCTCTAAAACGATCATAGTTTAAAACAGTTCGATGAGTAATTACGTAATTACTGTTGATCAATTAGCCTCCACTATAAATCATTAATTTTGCACTCAGCCATTCCTCAGAAACTAGATTATTACATACATGTGTTACCGCATTGTAACCCGACACCTCAAAGAGATGGTCAGCAAGTTGCGTTATCTATGCACTCCAGCCATTCAACCCTCCATTGCGAATATTAATTATACTAAATGTTTTCAGAAAACTACATAATCACCTCATAAACTTACACTTTCACCATGAAAACCATTATATTTGTTACTGTTTAATCCAACCAAGAGCCACCAAGGCTGCCTATGTAACACCAAATTAAAAATGGCCATCCCGGCCACATTGCCACCAAGGCTTAATTCCATGATTTATTATATTTATAGATATCCTTATGAGCCACCAAGGCTTAAAAATAGCCACCAAGGCCTAGAAACACCAAGGTCCCACAATATTTAAGAAATAAATATATTTACCTCTCCCGTACTTCTTCTGTGTTATAACCTCTGTAATATACGTCTGCACTGGCCGAACTCTGTCATTCCGTTGTTTTGTTTTAATGACAGCCACTTCCTCAATGGATGGACTTTGGAATTTTCTTATATGATCCATATTTAAGTTGTGGGTAGTGTCCATGATCTGTTGGTGGAAGAATGGATATAAAATTGGATTGTCAATGTTTTATTTTAACTTTATATTTTTTTCTTTTCTGAATTTTAAATTATGGAAATAGATTATTGTAGGGCAATTTTTTGGATGTTTGGATGTTTCCATGTTTTTTTCACAATTACGTGACGTCACTGAGGATAATGAATACCTCATTTTGCAGTCAGTGTTTCATGTATAAACACAGATGAACCTCGCTATGCACTGCCAGTGATTCTTAAAATACTCTGATGTACCTCACTCCTACAGTACCGATCACAATCACAACTTCTCGGGCCTTTCTCGGGTATTTACATTACCGGATGTTAGAATTTTATACAAAATGGAGTCGCTTCCAATTAAAATAAGTATCGGCTAGAAAGCCTTATAAGTCGCTTCTGTGTTATATTTTAGGGTAAATCATTTACTTTAATGAAGTCTAGCTTACATCTCAACAGATCGTAAAATGTGTTGTATTTATATCAAGTTTTATAAAAAGGGGGGTTGTCATAGACGCTTAGGTAATACATTCGAGGTGTTTTCCGAGCCTGCCGGAAAGGCCCGAGAAGTTGCGAATGTACCAATCAGACCCAACCTAACAGAAAGTAAACCCCAACTTAACTCTATGCTTTCTGGGTTTACTAGAGTGGACACAGAGAGTAAACCCAGTTAGAAGTGTACCCCCCCCCCCCCCCAAAAAAAAAAAAAAAAAAAAAAAAAAAAAAACAGACGCTAACTGTGAAATGTCACCATTGTCAAATGCAGTTAAAACTGTTTCCATTCTTGCTATCTGAGTGTCATATGGGAATCCGTAAAATGAATTATGAATCCTTATGTCATGTCAAAGAAAGCCTGCCATGATTTCCAAATAATTTTTCTTCCAAATTGAGGATTTGGGAAACTGTCGCTACGTGCTTCCTCAGGTTAGTACTCGTTATATTTGCAGCTTTTGTAACGCCACATTCTCCTGCAAATTTTCTAAGACTATCCGAACTTCGAATAGGATTCACCGAATCAAAGCTAGATCTTGCAAAGACATACGGATTTTTGGGATTTACGCCAGCCCGGTTACTTGTTTCAATGAGCAAAATAATGCTTTGGACAGTTATTCTTTCTGCTTCATCCCCTCTCCTTCTATTAAACATTATAAGTTTTGCTAATGTCGTTTGATTATTTATTTTAAACTCAATGTTGCGCTCAAACATTCTTAAAGAGATAAGTGATACTAGGAGGCTTCATTTAAACAACAACAAAACAAATGGAGAAGTGTTATTATTTTCATTTAAATACGACACACCGAGTCAAAAATTAACATTAGGCACAACGGTTATATTTATTCAGTGGATTGTTGTTGCAGCACTAGAGTTTATCAATACTCAAAACTATTAAAACATATTCAAAATAATCCATATGGTACAAGTCTTAAAAAATTGCTTGAGTTAGGCCTACAAAATTTATCATCCAATTAGCAACACCCTAACAAAATTTACAGCTTTCAATATCAGAATTTCTCCACAAATAGCTATTCAACTTAATGAATTCATCATCACCGTTATGAAAGATAAATGACATACTATGAAATATGATTAACCCCTCTCTAAAATTTTGAAAACGGGCTATGATTTTCTTCTCACTGTCTTCCATGCATACAGCATGCTCCTCAATTAAAGATACGGAAACAAGCATAAATGTAAACTTATCAGAGGTAATTATTCATGAAAAGATATACATTTGTTATTTTTACATGCATTAAGGTGGCTCTATACACCACTTTTTGATGACGCAGTACGCAAAAAAGTAAATCTGGAAACATGCATTTCCGGTACTGGCTGATTTAAACTGAGGTGAATTGTATGGGAACCGCTATTTTGAAAAATGTGTTAAATGGATAGATTTAATTTGATAATTGGAAAATTCATTACTTACAAGTAATGTGGTATGTGACACCTTCACGTTGCGTGGTATTATTTATCGAAATAAACAATAAAATCAACTATAAATTTTTAAAGAGTTTCTTTAGCATCATCGATATGTTACACCGTAGCGCAGTGGGTTAGTGGGTTCACTACAAACCAGTAGGTCATGAGTTCGATTCCCGTTGAGAACAATAAATTTTTTAACTTTCCAAAAATTTCTAAAACGTATTTTATGGTTGAATACCGTGAAAAAAAATTCTAAACAGGTGAACATATTTCAATTATAATATACTTTAATGCACATTAATATCGACACCTAACGGGGATGAGATGGTTGCTTTGAATTTCTCTCAGGTTGGGATACATAAATCCTATTAGCCTAGTCAATGTTCCCCTTTATTTATTTGACTTAGTTTTGCACTAAAGCGAATATATGTAGCGCCGTCGAGCGGTAAACGGCTCTATACTATGAAATCCACAGGTAATTAACTCACATTTTAACTAATTCCTTGAGATGATAATGCTCCAACCTCTAAAGCATACGCTTTAGTTTAATAGAAACACAAATTATTTACAGTTTATTCACATTACGATAAAAATCCAAAGTTTCACAAATAAAATATCAAAACATCACTGGCTGAACTGCACATGTATCTCCCGCAATAGAAAAATAGTAAGTCCCCCCCGTAATTTTTACCCGTCCTATATATACATAATATGCATTGCTCGCGAGGAGCAATCTTTCTAAACGGGGTCAATTACGTAATGACATTGCTCGCGGAGAGCAATGATAAATAACTTACGTAATAATTAAAACAGAAGAATAATATAGTTTTAAAATACCGTTACACCTCCCCCGACTCCGTTCAAAATGAATAATAATAATTAAATCTGCAATTAAACAATATCTAACTTAGGATAATGATACACAATATTACTCTTTACACATTAAGCAGGGTATCGGTAACTCATAAATATGTAAAATGCAGCCTGATAATTCAACTCACAACAAAAATAAATAAATAAACATTAAACAAAATTGTACATCACAGTTCATATATACAGTTCATGATATATACAAGTCAGTTTAACCAATGTTTTCTTACACAGACAGGTTCCCTCTGACAATTCTTACGTTGCCGTGCTCGAAATGTTTTGGAATTTCGCGTAATATTTCACTGACCACATCTCTGAAATCGATGTCCTCTGGATTTAAGTCCTTGGAATATACGATTTTAGAGTCTCTAATTTCTTCTTCTGTCCCGTCCGGTTTGCGTATCACCGTTTTGTTTAATGGTAGGCATATTGTCGATCGTTCTCGGATTGTGACGTTGTTTTCATGTCTTTTTACTTTCATCACTTAAGTCACTGTAATCGTCGCTAGGACTGTCGCTAATCACATCAGTTTCGTTACGCACTCGTTTGTCCCCGTCTTCTTCATTATGCACTTGCTGCTCATCAATGTTGCCTTCACCTAATATTTCTTCGACGAACGCCTCGTCCACACTACTCAGCTCCGCGAACTCGCAAGAACTAATGGAGAGATGCTCGAGGTCATCTTCAGCAGTGTTCGTTTTGTCCCAGGTTTCTTCTTCATCTGATGAGATGTTCTCGTAGAAGTCACTAAGTACGTACACTGGCTTCTTTGCTTGCATAAACATCTCCCGGTCAACAAGCTTCCTTTTAGAACTCATTGCTTCACTTAACTGTTCACCATGAAGTCCATGTACTGATATTAAATGTCTCTTTAAATTGAATTTCCTTACAAAAAGTCTTTGGCAAAAACTACAGTTTAAGCTGTTTACACTGTCACTGTGTTGCTCCCTACGATGCTGATGAAAATTACTAGATGATGTAAAAGTTTTTGCACAATCCTCGCACAACATTTGATAACGACTATTCTCTGTACCGAATGGGCTTCCTTACAGGTCGTCCCCTACGGGTCATTTTCAAACTTGGTTCTGATTGGTCAAGATCTGACTTTTAAGCTTGGTTCTGATTGTAAAAGCTTGGGTCTGATTGGTCAACATCTGAGTCGTCTGTTTTCGGGGGTGGAGCTAGCGGTAACTTCAAACGCCGCCGGCCAGAGTCCGGCGCGTGCCGTCGTTGACCGTCTGGTGTCTCGCCAGTTGTATATTCGGATCCAGTAGCTGGTCTTGTTAGTTCCGCTGTCTCGCCAGTTGTATATTGGGGCTGCTGTCTTTCTCCTCGGTACGGTTTGATGTTGTCGGCATGAACTATATATAACCGGTTTTGATTGTCTTGAATGCTGAATTTGAAAAAGCACATCACTAAGTCTTTTAATTATTATCCACGGTCCAGTCCATTTCCTTGATAGTTTTAATTTTTCTCCTTTACCGACTTTTGGCTGACTTCGTACTAATTCCCCAACTTCATAATTAGTCTCCCGTACATTCCGATCAAAATAATTTTTCTGTCTTTGAGATGCTTCTTTTGTAATTTCCCTTGCTTGTTCATGAATTGTGGAAAGTTTTTCTTCTAAATCACGCACATAAACTGCTTTGTTTGCCTCTTTCTCAGAAGTTGTAAAGTTCTCATTTTCAGTTAGAACATTTATTGGTAGTTTAGCCTCTTTCCCAAAAACTAGTCTATATGGCGAAATCCGTGTAGTTTCATGCGGAGTGGTGTTATACGCAAGAACAATTCCGTCCACAAAACGATCCCAGTCGGTTTGGTTTGCATTAATGTATTTAGATAGCATGTCCTTTATTGTTCGATTCATCCTCTCTACCATTCCGTCTGACTGGGGGTGATATGGTGTAGTTCGAGTTTTGTCAATTTGAAATAGTCGACACATTTCCTGGAAAAGCTTACTTTCGAATTGTTTTCCTTGACCCGAGTGAATAGATCCAGGACATCCGTATCGCTTTATCCATCCTTTAAACAGAACGTTAGCTACCGTTTCAGCTTCAATGTTCAGAAGCGGAAATATCTCGGCAAATTTTGTAAAATAATCCATCACGACAAGAATGTAAGAATATCCGTTTTCTGACTTCGGGAATGGTCCTGCTAAATCCAGTGCTATTCTTTGAAATGTTTCACCACTTAGGAAAGTTTTCATACGTGATCTCTTTTTCCGTGGCGGATTTTTCCTTTCTTCACACACATCACACGCAAATACATAGTCGTGAACAGTTTGACGCATCCTAGGCCAATAATAATCGGAATTTCTAACTTTTTCCAAAGTCTTTTTGATGCCCATATGACCTCCAACTCTCGAGTCGTGAAGGTGCCATAACGCAACTTGACGCAGATTCCGTGGTAGGCATATCTTAAGTTCTTCACTATTGTTTGAAATCCAGCGAATACACAAAACACCTTTATCAATACACAAAAAATCCCATCTCGAATACCAAAATTTACACTCAAAATTTTCACCAGACACAGTAAATAATGGTGGTTTTTCATTCTTTTCCATCCAACGTAAAATAACACGCATTCCAGGGTCATTTTGTTGTTTCTCACGAATATTTGCTCGGTTTAGGGGTTCGTCCGGCTGTTTTCGATTCTTGGCTCTAATTGGTCTGTTTGTCCGTTTCTTCTTAAGAGGAGAAATAATTGCACAATCCGATACTTTTTCTGAATCTATGCTGTCGTTAAACAATGCACTTAAATTAAACACGTGATTGTCAACTTCTGTTGAATTATATGTACTGGTATTTCTTAGTTCAGAAACGTGTGTATATTTCTGATTTTCAGTTCCTTCATTTTTCTCACGTTTACACTGTCTGCAGTTCACCTCACAAGAAACACGTGACAATGCATCTGCATTTCCATGTCGTTTTCCGGCTCTGTGTTCAATCTTAAATATGTACGGTCCAAGTCTCTGAAGCCACCGCGCAATTTGTCCATCCGGTTCTCGGAATTTATGGAGCCATACTAATGATCCATGGTCTGTTCTTAGCAAAAACTCTCGTCCAAGTAGGTAGAGTTTAAAATGTTGAACGAAATACACAACAGCCAGTATTTCTTTCCGAGTTACAAAATGATTTCTTTCAGAATTATTCAACACACGGCTTCCGTAAGAAATCACAACTTCTCTTCCATTTTGAATTTGCGATAGCACAGCGCCTATAGCGTCATTACTAGCATCAGTATCTAGTATGAAGTCACCAGCAGTCACATCGGGATATCCAAGAATAGGTGCAGATATTAATTTCTGTTTCAAAGTTTCAAATGCTGCATCACATTCATGCGTCCAATTCCATTCTTGATTTTCCCCAGTAAGGATATGTAGGCATTTTGCTATTTTAGCAAAGTCTTTTATGAATCTCCGGTAGTAGGCTGCTAGTCCCAGAAAACTTCTAAGCTCTGTCACATTAGCCGGCGTTCTCCAATTCTTAACAGCTTCAATTTTTGAAGGATCCGTTTTAATACCCTCCTTTGAAACGATGTGTCCAAAAAAACTCACTTCTCGCCGGAAAAAGTTGCATTTCTTTGCTTTAAGTTTCAGGTTTACACTCTGTAATCTATCTAATACTAAACTAAGATTCTCTAAGAGTTCATCAAAAGTACGGCTGTACACAATAATGTCATCCAAATATAGCACTGTTATATTCCATTGTAATCCGTTCAACGCATGTTCTATCACTCTTTGAAATGTCGCTGGTGCGTTACATAATCCGAACGGCATTACTGTATAATGGTTAAGTCCACCACGTGGTGTAGCAAACGCTGTTTTCTCTTTATCCTTCTCACTCATAGGAATTTGATGGTATGCCATATTGAGATCTAATGACGAAAACCATGTTGATCCAGAGAGGGCATCGAGATCATCTGCCACCCGAGGTATCGGATATGCATCTTTGATGGTATTCGCATTTAATTTCCGATAATCAACACAAAGCCTCCAGCTTTTGTCCTTTTTCTGCACCAACACGATAGGAGCTGACCAGGGACTGTTGGATTTCTTAATTAATCCTTGTTCCTCTAACTTCTTGATCTCCTTGTCCATTATCTCCCTCATAAAAATAGGAACTCGGCGGACTGCTTCCTTAAAAGGTATCTCCTCCTTCAGCTTAATACGATGCTCACCAATTGTTGCACGCTCCACTAGTTTGTTTGGATCCGCAGATGCATTCACACGAGCTAAGAGGAAGTCTTTAAACTTTGCCGCTTGCTCTTCAGTTAAATTTTCACATGCTTCCTTATAAACCTGTTCAAGATGCTCTGGTATATCGGCGCCTCCTGACATTACGCTATATACTTCCGGAATCTCCACAGTTGATACATTTTCCACAGGATCAAACACTGCTATCTCAGTACGTTTCTGTACATACACGTCACGATCACATGGATTAAATACACGCACATATATATGATTTTCACCACATGTAGATTTCACTACTTCTCGTGCAACCGCTAATCCATGGTTAAGTACAAATGTTTTTAGAGGTAACAAAATCCCATCACTAGTATCTACACTACTGTTAAATGTAGCTTTTAAAACACTCTCATGATGCGCTGGTACGACATTATCCTCCACGCTAACAATAGAATATCCCCGCAATACTCCATCAGCATCTGCTTTAATGTGGCACACATTAAAACAATAATCCCATTGACAGTGAAATTTGCTAATAAAATCTTGGCCAAGTAAATTTGATTTTACGTCTGCCACAAACACACGAAATATTACTTGAAATTCTGGAAAGGATAACAACATTTTTGCAGTTCCAATGACTTTTAGTTTCCTTCCGTCGGCTGTAGTAAATTGCTTCTTAGCGCGCTCCAGCACAGGTCTATGTTCTGGAAGAATGCTCCTATAAACATTTTCTGTTATGAACGTGTTCATTGCACCCGTGTCAAATCTCCACTCTAACGATGTGCCTTCCACTAAGCCATCTAACCTCATTCCTGGCTTTCCTCTGATTTCAATAATTTGACATTTTTCATCGTTAGAATCATAATTCAAGTGCAAATTTTCAACATCTGTTTGCGTTGACACTGCAGATATTTCTTCACTGCTATCATCACGATGTTGTAATTCTCCTGTACTAGGCCGCTTCACTAAATGCTGTGCCGACACATGGCCTACTGCCTCGACACCCTTACATTTAAAGATTTCTCATTAGTGATTTTCCGCTTTGGACAGTCTTAGTACAAATGCATAACAGAATTACATCCGTAGCACTTTTTCGCCATCCTTCTCTTTTCTTCTGACTCCGCGGGGTATGGTTTCTTAGTAACTGGAACTTCGGCATTCCTGGGGAATTCATTAACTCCGTAAACTGGTCTAATAGGGTTGTTTTCCTTGCTTCTTAAATTCCTATTCTCCGTCATTCGAATGCACTCCTCCTGCATCACCGCAGTCACCGCTTCCTGTAAGCTCTTTGGTCTAGTGTGCTTTACAGCCAACCGGAAATCGTTATCAGCATTACAGTTGTCCATAAAAGTTTTAAGGCTAGCTTCTTCCACATAGTCGCGATTTCCGGGATGAGCTCTTCTATATAAGTCAGCAATAGCTTGGGCAAAGTCCCTGAACGATTCTGTAGGCAGAGACCGTTTACACCAAGTGTACACAATGTACAAAGCGTATAGACCATTTACACCAAGTATACACAATGTACAAAGCGAATAGACCGTTTACACCAAGTATACACAATGTATCATCGGTTATATTATGTACCAGAAATAGACTTTAACCATTCCTCCTATCAAAGTTGATCAACTGTGAAAAGTAGGTCAAGAGCGTATGCCCAACGTACCAAGCGTACAGGCCTTGTACATCAAGTATACACAATGTATCATCGGTTATATATGGTCCAATGTATACACGAAATGGTGCACACAAAGTATACGCCCTGTACAGGCCGTTTGCACGACGTATACCCAATGTACAAAGCGTATAGACCGTATACGCCCTGTACAATGTGAACGACTTACACTTTTGGTGCCAAATAAACAGTTTCGCAAAAAGATAAAATCACCCTAGACATATGATAGGCCTCTACATGCATTCAAAAATGTAATTTGATCTGTCAAGAATTGGGAAAACACCACCGTGTGGTTGCCGTTGGTAAATTTGTAACTGCTCATGTGTGTTATGTTTATTGCGCCCGGATCTTTGGCAGCTATAAAGAGATTGGCTTCCAGTTCGCATATTAAAACACCAGCCACTCTGCATTGACGAGCATCAAGTGATATTTGAGACAACAGCTCCAGTCTGAGCTGTTCCAGATGCTCAGGGCGTAAGGGCCCTGATTTCAATGACCCCACAATGATGGAGGTGTCCGGCCCTGTGACCAAACAATCTACTACAGGTGTATGAGTCGCGTCATATTCAGTAGTAGTACTAGAAGTACTGGAGTCAGTCGATTTCTCTGGAGAGGATTTCTCTGGAGAGGATTTCTCTGGCGAGGATTTCTCTGACAAGGATAAGGATTTCTCTGGCGAGGATTCCGATGTACTCTCTTCGAGATCTATCTTCTCTAATCTTACATTCTCTGAATTATAGTAATTGTATTGAATGCCTAATCGTCCAAGTTTTTTGTTTTTTCTACTCCCACCTCCAATATTGTATATTGTTAAGGCAGAAGATGTCAGCAGAGATGTCAGCAGGGCATGAAGGCCGTTCCTGCCAGGGCTGTTGGCAAAATTTTCATCGAACGCTTCGAGAAGAAACCTCTGGCATGATTCTGGCCAGTCTGCAATTTAAAAAAACACATGGTCATCAGATTAACTTGCATACTAAACCATGCAGTTCAATCCATGAAATGAAAATTACTGCCACACAGTCTGTGACATTGAGTGGGCTAAACTGAAAGGTTACACCTGGTGGCCCAGCATAGTTTCACTTTGCCCCTGTGACGTAATTCTCGAGACTTCCATTGCAATTTTAATGTAAATGTTTAACGTCTGAAATCGCCGAACTTTAATCGGTTTGTGAATTATGTAACAATCTGTGAATGTACATTGCCGCTGTTACTATAAATAGAATAGGGGGGTTTTGCACTTTTTTTCATTCATTTTTGTGCTATATTTTTAAAAGTATACATGATACAGAAAAAGCCGTTACCTGAAAATGAAGCTTTTGTAAAGTTCTACTTATTCTGAAAATTTCAAGAAAATCCAATATCTTATGTAGGAGTTATTGCCCTTTCTTTGTCTATTTTTTAACCGAAATTGACAATTTTTGACTTCTCAGGGTTGTATCATGAAAACTATAAGAGATAGATAATCTATGTAAGAAGCAAAAATGTTCAGTAATATGAGCTCTACCTGCATGCAAAGTTTCATGAAATTTGATTCACACATGTAGGAGTTATGGCACATTCTTTGTGTATTATGTAACCGAAATTGGGTAATTTGGTAATTCTTAGTGTCATATCATGAAAACTATAAGAGATAGATAATCTATGTAAATAGCAAAAATGTTCAGTACAATGAGCTCTACCTGCATGCAAATTTTAATGAAAATCCATTTACCCATGTAGGAGTTATGGCACATTCTTTGTGTATTATGTGATCGAAATTAAGAAATTTGGTAATTCTTAGTTTTGTATCATGAAAACTATTAGAGATAGATAATTTATGTAAAAAGCAAAAATGTTCAGTACCATAAGCTTTATCTGTATGCAAAGTTTCATGAAAATTGATTCACCTTTGTAGGAGGTATGGCCCTTTCTTTGCCTATTGATTATTCAAACAAATTGTTATCTATATAGAGATGTACAGCACATGCCTCTGTAATTATCTCCCTTGATTTAGCATTTTTATCAATTTAAGTGACGTACACAACAAAAGAACTGATAAGTTATATGAATTAGTGAAAAAATCAATATAATGATTTTCTAAAAGTCTTAAAAGACTTTAAAATATATAAAGCCTATATTTTGCAAAGACTTATATTTATATATACTTTTAGTATGCAATCGTTACAATTTCAAGTCTTGCATTTATAATATTACCTAACTTTAAGGTATTCTCCTCCATGGTTGAAAGACTAGAGGCTCTCGAGAGCCTGGGAAGCTCACATGGCAGACCAGCATTCTGCTGTGATAGCTGTTGTAAAATTGTGTATATAATGCGGTAATAAATCGTGCTAGAAATTATTAGCTCACATGGTTTGTGATTACATAATTCACAAACCATGTGAGCTAATAATTTCTAGCACGATTTATTACCGCATTATATACACAATTTTACAACAGCTATCACAGCAGAATGCTGGTCTGCCATGTGAGCTTCCCAGGCTCTCGAGAGCCTCTAGTCTTTCAACCATGGAGGAGAATACCTTAAAGTTAGGTAATATTATAAATGCAAGACTTGAAATTGTAACGATTGCAGAGAAAAAACCTGAAATCATTTGTTCTGATTATTAGCTTTCAACTTGTTTTAAATTAGCATGTATTAGGGAAAAATAATGGTATTTAAATCAAGTCTGAAGGCAGCTAGTGTGAAGCACTTAGAAAACACAAATATACACACAGTAAAACCCAGAATTTCTATGTGATTGCTAAACACTACAAAAACTGAACATTAACCCTGAACAAGGCCAAATGATTTGCATCTAAAATGTACATGGAAAGGTTGAAGTGTCTTTAAGTAGATACATTTCGGCGAAACACAATATCCTAACACTAATTATTAACGATTACAGCAACCTTGGATATTGCATACAAAAACATTCCAACACAATCTTTGTGAATGGTTGTTATGATGTAAAACAACATGAAAAACAAAATGGATTTTCTAACAGATGACAGAGATTGAAATTGGCATGCTTCATATCACATCCACATGCAATTAGGAAGAATGCATGCTTCAGAGTTTGGCTGTGACCTACATTTCACATTTGAGGGACTCATTTAGGAAGAATGGTTTAAGTCCATTTCAATTACTGACAACTATATTGGTACCAACAGAAACATATAATAAAGAAATGGAGCTGTCGTCCACGACTGCAAACCCCCTCGCCCATTAACCTAAAATTTAACCTAAGTAGTAAGTAGCTCAGCGTAAAATGTAGGTCAAGCACCGTACAAAATATCCACAAACTTAAACATGACCAATGTACAGAGCTGATTGCTGATTCGGTACCAAAATTAGGTCCACTTGACCTACATTTTACGCTTGAGCGACTTAGGTTACAGCTACAAAAAACAAGAAAGATATACAATTTAATAGGCTATGGCATCATATAGAAGATTTTTTGGTATAGATGACAAATTTATCCCTTAAAGATATGTATAGATTTGAGATTTTGTAAGTTACTGCTACAAACTATATACAAGTATCCACATTAAAAAGTTAAGATACTGATCAATGAATCTAGTGTCCATCTGCAGTTTTAGCTGGTTATAATCCTGTAAAATACTGTCCGGTAATCCGTATGCGAACGCTTCCGCTTGTCCACGGAAAGTAGTGATGAGAACTCTGCGCCTCATATCAATAGACCAGTTATTTAATGTCGCAACATTCTCAAAATATCGCACAAATTCACTCCACTCTTCTGTTCCTTCTCCTTTAAACGTGCGCTTGACGTGAAGGTTTAATCCTGATCCTGTCAATCCAACCTCCTCATTATAACTCGCGGTATCCTGATCTGAAGTTCTTCCACTTAAAGTATTTCGCATCATATTAGGTATCCGGGCAGTCCTTCTCATTGTAGACTGATACAATTTCCACAAAATTGCACACACAATTATGCCCAAAAATATTATCGATATATTTCCTAGCGCTTCATGAGTCAAACGTAACAACAGTTTTTGCGGAGAATAACGAAACACGCTTAACACAGTCAATACTAATGCAGATATTCCACATGTCCAATACATAAGTCCTGAATACCATGAACTCTCATGCTCCACCTCAGTGCAGTTCTCTCTGTTCGCAAATATCTCCTGAACAGGGGGCGAATTGGTGACAACAAGAGTCGGTAATTCATTTTCAAAATCCTGTATCAGATTCCATCTTACAGAAGTTCTTGTTCTGTGCGTAGTTTGTGGTACATTAGTAGGCGTACTATTCGTGAAATCCATCTTAGCTGGAGAATATATAGTGCGGTCACCACCTTGAAATATCTTTAGAAAAAGAGCACAATGCACTAAAAACACAAATGTCACAAACGGATCCAGTTTGATAATTAATAGTTTACGATTTCCTCCGGAAATGCTTTCACTCTGCATTTGCAGCACGGGCACCGGTAGAAGAAAATATCTTTATTTCCTCGCTTGGCGCAGTTGAAATTGTCCTTACGGTTAAACATTAAATAACAACTTGGACACTCTTTGTGAGCAAATAGGTCCATTTGTCCCACAACCACACGATGTCCATTTTCATCAAAATCAATCACATTAACAAACCGCTGTCTTTGCACAGAATTTCCCGGATTTAATTCCATTGTCACAAAATGTTAATATCCAGCATAGAATAGTTCACAAAAGTTCATAATTAATATCCGTAACCCGTAGAAAGTATAATGACCCCACCGCTGCCACCAGTTGTAGCGCCGTCGAGCGGTAAACGGCTCTATACTATGGAATCCACAGGTAATTAACTCACATTTTAGTTTAATTGAAACACAAAGTAGAATTATGAACAGTTTATTCACATTACGATAAAAATCCAAAGTTTCACAAATAAAATATGAAAACATCACTGGCTGAACTGCACATGTATCTCCCGCAATAGAAAAATAGTAAGTCCCCCCCGTAATTTTTACCCGTCCTATATATACATAATATGCATTGCTCGCGAGGAGCAATCTTTTTAAACGGGGTCAATTACGTAATGACATTGCTCGCGGAGAGCAATGATAAATAACTTACGTAATAATTAAAACAGAAGAATAATATAAATTTATAATACCGTTACACCTATTCACTTATACAGGACAAAGTCTATAATGAAATATGCATGTATTTATCATTCCAACATTATATTTAGGAAATTTTCTTCAACTCAGAAATGAAAAGTCCCCAAGGTGTTTGGACCTTGGGACTTAGGAACGATAACCCTTACATGAGGAACTTTCATACCAAATAAAATTTTAAATATTTTTTGTGTTTATTTGCAATTGTTTTCATTCAATTTTTTATTTCACATTTATTAAAATACATTTTCTTATAACATCAAGCAACTTTTTCAGATGATTTGTCATCAGAGTAAGAAAATATGAAAAAATATGTTTTGGGGAAATACTAAAAAAAATTGCAATAATAACATTTTTGAATGTTAAGAAGTGTTATATTTTTTTTATGTGTCCGAAGGAAATATCCATCATATGACAAAATAATTTCTCTCAATTTGTTGATGGCTGTCTTTTTAAAAAATATTTTACAAAAACACGAAAAAACATTAAAAAATTCTTTAAAAATACCTATAGTATCCCTGTCGTCATTTTAATATTTGATAAGTATATATTTTGTGGTCTTCTATTGAAAATTTGAATAAACTGTGGGTGTATAGAGCCACCTTAACTAAATGTGAAATAATTGTAACAGAAAGTTATATGATAACTGTTTAAAATTACAACTTAATTATTAAATTCCTTTAACTCATACATTCTGCTATCTGAAGATCTTTCACTATCATCCTGGTGGTTTTTGGTCTTTTCTTCACCTGTTTTGTAAACAAACAGTCCACCATCTCCATTCATCACAGCAAAATCATCTCTTGTAAGTTGTGCTAAATTCTCTCTGTCCCTTCTTTAAAAATGTAGCATGATATCCAGGAAGACCTACTTTTTTAACCATATCTTTTCTTAGTACTAAGTATTGATACTTAATTAAATTGAATTCATTTGCAAATATATGGTTTCTAAGGTTTGCAAATATATGGGCAAACTATTCTCAGTTGGAGCAAAGTCTTCAGCTGCAGATTTCTAAAACAAAAAGTAATACGTACAAGACTTAGCGTGAAACAGATGTAGAAATAGGTGAATGTTATATGAGAAGATATTTAGATATTTTTCCTCTTTTTTACTCCCCCTTTATACCTGTGAAATAAAACTAGCATTGGGGTTTAAATTATGCATGTTCTTTGTCTTACAGACATGCATGTAAACAAAGGATTGTTTTCTTCTGAATTACTGGTAGCTTTTAAGGAGATGTTGAAATTGTTCAATTGCATGTTCATTCAAGACCAACAATGGCGGAAGATGACAGATGAAAACCAAATGCAATACTGTATTGCCATGTGCGTGACTGAGGTGACTTAAAAATGTTAAGCACAATAAAAAAGTTGTTTTGTTTCATAAATCAACCTCAAACTGATGTACAATGTACACAAACCTTTTTCCTAAAGTTTGTACAGTACATGAAAAGGTTACAAGGGGCAAATCACTTCAACATATGCCTAAGTGTGTGTGAGTGAGTTTGTGTGTCTATTTACCTTGGGTAACTCAGTGTGATGCTCTTTGAACTGTTGATGCTGGGCAAACTACTCCCAATCGGCAATTTGTCTTCAGCTGTAGATTTCTAAAACATAACATAGCATGAAACTTATAGTGTTAAAACAGATGTAAAAATAGGTAAAAGTTATAGAAGAAGATATGTATATGTTTTGTCATTTCATGACTCCCCCTTTATACCTGCGAAATAAAACAAGGGTCCATTTGCATGTCCTTTGTATTACAGACATGGGAACAAAGGATTGTCTTTCCTGAATCACTGGTTTCCTCTTCAAATTTCTTTTCCTTAAAAGTAGAAATAGGTTATGTGTTACAAGGGACAGATCACTTCAACATATGCCTAAATGTGTGTGGGTGAGTTTGCGTGTCTATTTACCTTGGGTAACTCAGTGTGATGCTCTTTGCAACTGTTGATGCTGGGCAAACTCTTCTCAATTGGAGGAACGTCTTTAGCTGCAGTTTTCTAAAACAAAATGTAACACAAGATTTATGGCATGAAACAGATGTAGAAATAGGTGAAAGTTACATGAGAATATATTAAAATATTTTTCCTTTTCTTGATTTCTAATAGCTATAAATACTACATACTACATATTTGCTATATAGGAAATGGCTTCAGATTTAAAACTGCTATTGTCAGTCCTATATGCACTTCTTAAAAATTAGCTACCATACAAGAGTGTAGTTTTTGCTTCTTTTGAGAAGCAGATAATGCCATATCGGAGCAAAAAATGTGTCCTTTCGTAATTGAACTCTCTTCCAGTGTCTGAAATAAACAAGGTTGATTTTGTTCCAAATACATGTATTTATCAATTTAAGAAACCTGCTTTGTATTTTTAAATGAATATTACAAGAGATCTAAATCTTAATACATTTTTAACAATTACCAGTATATTTACAGTTTTAAATTTGTATTTAGTTATTAAACTTACCAGACTAAAGAGTAGTTTTCTCTTTTTTGGAAAAGCAGATACTATTCCAAAATCGGAAAAAATATTGCTGTAAAAAATGAAGATAGTATAGGGGTAGTCACACAGTAGGAAGACAAAAATATTGTGACGAGCCTTTGTGATTTTATCACAACAGAGTAATGCCACTAGAGTATAAACGATTTACCCACACATACCTCCATAAGGCTAAAATTTTTAGAATTATTTTGTTTTTAATTTGTGACACCAATATATGCATTGTGTGATAAAAAAAAACACCTTGATTGACTGACTTTATTATGCAAATAAAGTGAATTGCTAAGAGGTCTGCAGCTCGTATGAAATATTGAAAATGGTGATCTGCGATGCAATAATATTTATTACAGAAATGAATGTAATAAAATACACACTCACAGACAGCTTAGATTCACGCATTAAATATATTATATTAAGGTTTTTTAAATTTTTTAATTAATTTATGTTTTAAATATCTAATTATTTCCACAGAAAACCTAAGCAACTGCTTAATTGTATTTAAACGAACTTAAAGAAATGGCAGATGTTTCAAATCACTATTATAAAATTTATGATATATGAAGAAGGAAATGGACTCTTCCTTTCTCTCGGTTGTCTGAAATGAAGTAGTTTGGGAATTTGGCGCCAAGCATGCACACTTCAGTATAAAGCTTGTAAAACCACTTATTCACTACAATTTCCAAAATAACCAAATATACAACTCTTACGTGTCCCAAACACCTTTGACCTTTCACACTCCAAACTCAACCAATGAACGTAAAACACCATGAATATGAATGAAATGTATGTGAAAAATAGTAACTTCCAGTGATCTGTAATTCACTATATGGTTATAGATGGTGATGAAAATGATATATTAATTACTAGAATCTATACAATATGTATCAATATACATGTATTAAAATAATGGATACTGGGAGACCTTAGCACTGCTTTATGAACTGTTCGTAAGGATTCCCTCTTTTCCATAATTTGGGAAGTGCAGGCACTTTAAATGACATGACTGCTGTCAATAGCTCTACAATGAACCATCTATATTAAAACATTCATGCAAAAAGTGATACTAATGTACCAACATTGACTCTTTTACTTGTTTAATGTGTGTCAGGATATAAGGGTACTAGTCATTTTTTTGGCCTGGGTAAGAACTGTTGTTTGGAGATTTACACAAACGAATATTACCTTTTATAACAGTTGATGGCAAAGGTATTTTTTCAAACACAAATATTGATGGAAACCTGTCATACATGTACTAAAAACAATCGTTATCCAAAGAAATTTTGAAATTCATACATTAGCTAGGTTTAAAATCTTTTGTACCCAGAGAATTTTACTTTACTACCTCAAGGTAAGAATTAGAAATATTACATTGTAGACAAACCGATAGGAGGGAGGTTATTATTGTCCCCCGCCGCAACGCGGAGCGGGGACATAGAAATGCCGGGCGTCCGTCTGTGTGTCCGTCCGTCACACTTTTTTGTAAGTGCTCTCATGCCTACAAATTTTGACGGATTTTTATTAAATTTATACCAAATGTTTATACCACTATTACCTTGGTCAAGTTCGAAAATCAGCATTGGGCGATACTTTTTGTTGGAGTTATGGGACTTTGCAATAATGACTCCGTTTTAACCAGAAACTGACCTTGTAAGCGCTCTCATGCCTACAAATTTTGACGGATTTTCATTAAATGTATACCAAATGTTTATACCACTAATACCTTGGTCAAGTTCCTAAATCAGCCTTGGTCGATAGACTCGATACTAGTATACTGCTTGACCGGCGGGGGACCCAGGAATTCTATTCTTGTTATTGTAGTAGTTGAGGACGTAAAGAATGTCAATATCAGCTTAGGTATCTCAGTTGTAGAGACCTGACTAGAGTCGCAGTGCCCTGGGTTTTATTTGTTTAGCCATACATTACATATAAGTGTTAAAGCTAACCCGGCTAATACATTCATTGTTTAAGGCTGGTGTTTTGAAATATGGATACAAACTTTATGTACAAAATTAAGGAGGAAAACGTGAGATATATCCATGTTCTGAGACACCGGTATCCTATGTTTTTTTTGAAAGTAAATGCATCTTAAAAAGTTATTTAGTGTGTTAATCTGTTTTTACCTTAAGCTAATCCAATTAAAATTATTATTTTACTGACTTAATTCAAACATGTAAAAAAAAATCACTTATTTCTATCTCATTGCACTTTCATTGCAATGATCCAACGAATTGTGCAATGATACATTAAACAATGCAGTGAAATTCATTGATATGTCCAAGGAGATTACACCATCCTGAATCATCCCATTTATGTTTCCACCCCAATTTTGAACACATGTCAGTGGTATATATTCATGGACAGTTTAAATTCCTTTTTGAAGAGCATTCGCAGCAGTTTTTCAATGTTTTAAATGAAAATTCATTTAGCATGCCTAAAATCTCTAGATCCACATCTTTAATCAACAGTTAATACTTTTCAAACTGTCATTTTGTGATAGGGTTATATTTTACATTAAAATCATAGTTTTATTATTTAAAATTATAAATGAATAATTCTAAAATATTGCTATAAGCTTTTGGTATTACACAGGATAAATATTTAACTCTAGGCTATACTATAGTACAGTAAAACTTGTTTAGTACGAACACGAATATTGCAAATTTACGGATATAGCGAGGTCATCTTGGATCCACAGCTATGTAAATGTAATGAATTTGGTTATAACGAATTACGGATATAGCGAATTAATTTCTTAGGTCCCAGTGACTTTGTTATAACCGAGTTTTGCTGTCTATCGTTAGCAATTCGATAAGGGGATTACTCTTAGGTCCCAGTGACTTTGTTATAACCGAGTTTTGCTGTCTATCGTTAGCAATTCGATAAGGGGATTACTCTTAGGTCCCAGTGACTTTGTTATAACCGAGTTTTGCTGTATATCGTTAGCAATTCGATAAGTGGATTACTCTTGTTGGTAAACTGTGCATGGCAAAGTCATGAAATTGATATTTTGTATTATACAATGCAATTATCTATATTATGTTTGATCTATTTTATTTTTATGATGATGTGATATAGATAAATTACTTACGTTATGATGATACATATAATGTTTAATAGTTCCGAGCTTTAAGAAAAGAAATTGCAGCTATACTGGCGTGCGACCAATTCTCGCCGAGTACCTTTTCTCCCCAGTACATTGTGACGTCATTTTTCGTATATAATTTTATGTTGATAAAATGACGTCACAATGTACTTGCGAGAAATGGAACTCGGCGAGAACTGGTCGCCGCCAGAAAGCCTATTTTGAAATATTGAAAATCCTACTTTAGAGTTATTGTCATTTATACACCTAATACCACCATAAATCACCTGTTAAAGCGATCATTTGCCTGCTCTTTTCATCTACAAATAGGTTATTAACTTCATTGTGGTGTCAACAGAAACATAGTTATAGAAAAAAATTAGGCATAACTTTGGGAAAGTAAATTGTTTTAACATATATTACCTAAATACTTTCTTAGTCGATAACCCTGCTGTATTGACAATTACTTAAACACACGTACACAACGTTTAAAACTTACTGAATGGATGATCACGATTAGTTAAGTGTTTTACAGATATGATACATATTGAACTTGCTTCACGAGGCAGCCTCCAATTAATAAAGAGTTTTTTGCAAGAAAGGTAACACTGTAAAAAAATATTCTAGGTACACTGCCTCAATTTACTATACTTGTAAATAAATGCTTGAAATATATTTATCATCTTAGGGAACTTCTATGAATAAAAAAAAACTTGGTCTACTAAAAATCATGTAGGGGATCAATATCTTGGAAACAACTCTCCTTTGAAAAATTGAGAGAGAGAGAGAGAGAGAGAGAGAGAGAGTTTGTACTCATGAGCAGAATTATTTGCAAAGCCAGATGCAATTTACGGGGACTTTTTATTTAAAGTTGCAACTGATAATTTTACGGTTTCGTTTTATTCTTTAAACCCCCCCCCCCCCAAAAAAAGTTCGCCCCATGGACCCCATGATCGTACTAACTTGGAGGTTCTAATTAACAACCTCCCCAACCCTCCTCCCTATAAAAAAAATCAACAGGCTTACATACAATATGTATTTACTTCCATCGTCACAAACCACACCCGATATGTACAACTCTCTACCACCTACGTGGCTTGAGACGATGAGGTACTTCATGACAGCAAATTTCCCCTCAACAACACCCCCCCCCCCCTGTAAAAAATGTGTCGATCCGCGCAAGGTTGGCACATAGTGATAGCATGAAATGGGGATGTTCAACAGCAATACGTACCAATGCTTTGTCCAATCTTTCTGCACAAGCACCCCTTCACCATGCATGCACGCGGATCTAAGGGGAGGGTGGTCTGGAAAAGGGAAAGGGGAGTCCAGACCCCGGCCCAGGAAAACTTAAACTTCTCTATTAGACACAGTAAACAGACCAAAAAAGGCCTCCGATACCACCCCACCAGCAAACAAATTTCAATATCGGACTAACCGAATGTTACAAATGTACATGTGCGGGTCTATAAAGGGAGTGGGTCCGCCCCGCCACCTAAATAATTCAAATTAACCAAATTCACATGGAAAATTTACCGAAAAAGGGACCCCCGGCAAACACAATTATCCCTCGATCCCCAATTTTAAACCCCTCCCCCGCCCCCTTGAAACATTTTCCGGACTCGCGCGTGGCTGATTTAGGTATTTGGTGTTGCTTACAACAGTGCATGTCTCTCAAATGGATTAGAAAAAAAAACCAACATCGCAATTTGTTGTGTGCATCGATAAATGTTATATAAACAACCCTCTTTCAGCCTATTGTCAGATCAAATATGATGTATGTTGAAATTAACACATCATGCACTCAAAGTGGCGCAGAGTCACTCTGTGTTTGATACTTAGCCCTTACCATTATTCCGACCGGACTGAGTGGGCACAATTAATGTCCGTTCGACATACAATAGCTTGATCTGCGATTAAGGGGCATATCTTACGTCCCATCCCGCAAGTTGTAATATTGTGTCATTCTATAATGATAAATGGTGTTCATATTCATCAACTGTTCAGTAACATACAACACCACTTGTACACTAAAACCATTATCCATGCAGTTCTTAATTTAAATAGATTTAAAGAAACTGTTATTTCGGTTTTCCGACAGACCTTCATGTTAAAACTCCCATGGTTCGTACTAATCTTGTTAATATTTGTTAAACCTTTCATTTCTTTGTTTATCTATTTATCACTCGAGTGATTGATACATGTAGCAAAGAGTATGATACTGCACGTCGGAAGCAAATTGAAATATTGCGAAAAAAAACTATTTCCCAAAATCATGAAAATCCTAATCCGTGGGGGGTGGGGGAGGGGGGGTATACCTATACCAAGAAACCTACCAAATTGTTTCCCCCCCAAATCATGAAATTCCTCATCCGTGGGGGGGGGGGGGACTAAACCCTTTATGATGCTATGTGCCTAATGGTTAGGTCTACATTTGCAAAAACGTGGGGGGGGGGGGGCAAGCCCCCCTAGCGCCCCCCCCCCCTGCAAGTTCCGACGTCTATGTACTGAGAGGACTGTGATTTCATTAAAAAGGAAAATCAGGGTACCATTTTCTTAAAAAAAGGAGAAACTTAATTTAAGGTATTCAATGTATAATGAAGGTATATTGAACAATTTTGATGAAACAAGCGCTGTGTATTTTTATTGGGAAATTGCACTTAATACTTCAGCCTTACTTCTCATATTAAGTTCTCCTGGCGGGGATTTGATGAATACTTCATTCCGAATATTTAGTTATCAGAACTCAGAGAATTAACAAAAGGGACAAAAATTGTATAACGATTCTAGTAACTGAATATGATATGAAATCATTGTATACACAAATAGATGTTACTTACCTTACCAGTGTTGGTGAATTTCTTCAAGCGTGGAATCAAACAGCGAAAATTAATCAATTCGTAGACTTATATCATAATTGAAATTAAAGGCCGGATCTGACCTAGTTGAATATCCACACGGACGGCAATTAAGCATATTAGGGAGAAGGCCACACCCCCAACTGATAAGACTACAGAGTAAAGCTATAAATAGATACCTGCATAGCACAGACACGTGTTGAAATAAAAGACAGCATAACATGGTTTCACTATTTATTTTCCCGCTTTGAGTATACTTGTTTTATATAGCGCATCCATATATTATTTCTAAAGTTAAATGTTTTCTTTTTATAGTTTTTTTTGCCCTTTAAGCGTCTAGGGGCTTTTGGATCAGCCTTGAATGATACTGAGGTATGTTCTCTATTCACATTTTCATTCCAATGCAGAGTTCCAAGGAAAGCACGCACTTCATACTGTTCACTTCCAAATGCTATTCTTTTGTCTTGATAGACATTCAAAGTGTTATTAAAACTTTCCACAAAGTATGTATCTCTCCCTAAATTGAAATGATCTGGATATTTATAAATTGTGGAATTTACAATAACACTTTTGAGTAATTTAATTGCAACAGGATTTTCAAGCACAACTTTTGATGGTTCATAATTTGGATCTTGTTTACATCTTGAGCTAGGGTGGCATCGCTTGTGGTCATTTTGGTAATGGTCAACAATGTTGTCCAACAAAGTTCTCAAAGTAGTAGAATTGCCCTCACAATGCTTGGCTGCCCAGTAAAAATGTGTCGCAATAGGTCGACAAGTTATCGACAAGTTCTTCGGACCAGGTTTTTCCTTCCTTGTATCTTGGTCCACTTGAAATATTAGTCAAGGCCTTTTTGATACTTTTGATGCCATGCCATAGATCATTTTGATTACATGTAAAGCCATGTTCCCGTTCTCTTACATATTTATTAATGGCCATGTTCCTGTCGTGGGTATGCACATTCACAGAAATGTCCCTGTTGTCAAAATCTTCATAAATTTTTCGTGTTCCAATTGTCTCATGCCTTTGAGAAACAGGATCCTCTGTCTTTGTTACATGAGCACAATTAAGAACTTTTATGATCGCTCCCCAATTGCAACGACACTGGTGTCTTGAGCATTTTTTCGCCATCCATGCCGTGCATCAGTAATTATGTCTATTCCATCCAAGTTTTCATATAATCCAACTTCTTCAAGAATGGCAGTGTTGCACGAATCTTCATATTCTTCTTGTACAATTGGTTTATACATTTTAAAAAATGCGTCCCTTTTTTCAACGGAGAGAACACCAAGTCCTGCTGCATTATAGAATCTTGAATAATGAGAAGGTAACATTCCACTGCATAGAAATGCATGGTTAATTCTTTCATTAACAAGATACTTCCCATTTGGTAGGTATGGAGATGATGCCCAAATGTAGGAATGTTTTCCTCTATTGCCCCGGGTACAAACTAATTTCAATGAACTCACATGACTTCTCTTTGTGACTTTTTTAACTTCAAGAGTCCCTTTACAGTACTTCCCGTGGGATGCTGAAACATCGATCAGTTTTCTTACAGCTTGCAATGATGTCACAAAAAAATCC
This sequence comes from Magallana angulata, assembly GCF_025612915.1. Lineage (NCBI taxonomy): Eukaryota > Metazoa > Mollusca > Bivalvia > Ostreida > Ostreidae > Magallana > Magallana angulata. The sequence goes on along the minus strand of NC_069112.1, from coordinate 3,950,540 downwards.
TGCTTTTCTTGACTCTTATTTACTTTAGTGTAAGTTGCAGGTGATTTAAAATCATCATCATTCGTTTTTAGAGATTGTCTCCAGGTATCCAGCAATGATTCCATGATGTCCGTGTTATTAACTGGTCTCCCTAACTTGCTGACCAAAACTTCCCTCACATTTTGAAGATTTAACATAATTTCCTGCTTTTTTCCCTCGGTAATCGGCATCTCAAACTTGAAATTACCTGGCCGTTTTCTCTTAGTTTCTGACATTTTCTTGAAGTCTTCTAATATCTTTACACTGGTTACTTGCTATGTTGTGAAATGTAATATTGCTGGCACTTTTACGTTTCATAATATGGACTGGATCATTTTTTCATGTGGTGTAACAGGATACATATTTTTATTTCCATAGGTATATTTATGAGTCAAATATGATTCAAAGTTTACTCTTTGTGATCAAGTGATTTCGTTATTACAGAGCTAAGTGTATAGACCTTAGGGTTTATATATATATTTTGAATAAAACAATCATCAAAAATCTCAATTTACCCTTTTGTAGAAATAAAATGGAATGGACCAGTTACAATGAATCATGTGAAGTTGAAATATTTTCACAGTGGGGAGGCACTCCCTGCATCCCGCCAAATGTCAATAAATCTATTTATCAGCCCAGCTCCCGGGGTGGGCCCTCAGTGGGGATCAAAATATTTGTGGATGCGGGGAAAATATGGTGATAGTTATTATGTTGTAATAGATTTCCATGTAAATATTTAATAACAACTTTGATGGACAGAAAATAAGAATTTAATGCTTATAAAAATGGCCACATACATGATGCCATGGTAGAGAAATCTCCTTTGGTACCCCATGCCCTAAAACTTTCCCTCCAATTCTGGCCATCATTCTTGTAACAAAATGGAGGAAAATGAGGACACAAGTATAATTACTTTGAGGGTGAACTCTGATCAAAGGGAATCAATAATTCGATTCATCAATTTTAATGAATGGGAGTTAGAAGAAATGATATGTGAAGAAAATACAACTGGGATTGAGGACATCAGTGCTGAGGACTTTGAGAGGACATTCTGTATCCCGCAAAATCAAAACTGTGATGAATGTGAACATTGTTTTTGCAAACCCTGCATAACAGACGGGAGAAACACACAAATGTGGTGGCCTTCTGAACCAGCATTACCTGACAGAAGAAATACATCGTTCCGAAAGGAAAAGTATAAGTTTTTCTAGACAATGCTTTTCCATAGAGGAGTTTTTCTTAATGAAAGATATAGAGAGAGAAAACTAAATGTTCTTCAATTAGACCCTCGGTTTACCAATGTTGCAAGCCATCGTAGGGACATTCTACCAGAATGTGTTGTCAACTTGGTGCGAGTTTGGTTTCCCAACCCCAAAAATATCCCATACATGGGACACCGTTGGCAGTGACTGTGTTATTTTTGTTTTAATTAAAAACAATATAATTATACACATTATTTTTATTTAAATCAGAAAATTTTGTTCAAAATTTCTTTTTATTGGAATTTGTTTCTGTGAAAATTACATCTGCACTGGACTCTTATCTGGTCACTGAAAGGTTCGTGTAAACTGTGCTAAGAGCAGTGGTCAGGAGATAACAGCCGGACTCAGCAGGATGCATATTCACGCTTACATGCAGTGTATGTGTTCTTTATTTATCAAATAAATGGATTTATTGGACTTGACTCGTTCTCTCTTTGCTGAGGTAGGATGATTAAGACATAATCTTATTAGCAACCATTTTGAATGCGTCTGTGGAGATTAGAGCTTCCGGTGTAATGTAAACAAACCTCTGCTGTCAATCAAAATGGGAAAATTTGAAAATCAGTGTCACTTCAGAATTTTAATTGATTAATTCTCCCTTATTACATACATTTGAAGTAAATTATATGTATTTTCAAATGCAGAACACAAAACTTAATATACACAACAACTATCTTAAAGTGGTAATTGGTGAAATTTGTATAAATTTGATAAATTATCCCCTGAAGTGAAGAGTGGCAAGAAAATTGAAATTTCCTCCATTTCCCCCGATTGGCTGCTATTTATACCCCAGAACCGGCCTTTAAGAAATATCAAATTAATTCAAAAACCAGGATATGCAGTTGCTGTAACTGCAGCATTGTGTCCAAATCACATCCGGCGCTGTTTTAGAATTTATTATTAAAGCCTTAAAACGGCGGGAAAAAAGAAATGGTTCACAAATTCATGTCATCACTCAACTCATTAACTTGCAGCGAAACAATTGCTTCGCCGACAAAAAAACTGCTAATACAATTTAAAATATATTGTAAGTTCAAATGTTAAATTGTTACAAAACATGTTTTTATATTATAAATGAATACTGAAGTAACGGTAGCTTATTGTCAAAGATTTCATAAATGTACATGTAAAACTCTATTTTGTGTCTAATGTATTATTTCTTTGTTTATAGGTCAATGCTTTATTTATCTACTTTATAAATCGACTGAAATCACCATCTGCCTCCTTTCTGCTCGGTTACATACACATACCGGATAGTAACCCAACCCCCTTCCCTTGAAAACATAACTATCAACGGACCCCGGCCCCCCGATAAATTTAGTAAGTTTATGTTGAAGAAACAGTTAATGGGCGATAACTTATTTCAGATGCGAATTTTAGGCGATTCTTACCTTTCGTTAAATGAATTGATTGACAACGTAAAAATAAAAGTAAATACAAAAAATAATGAGTTAGCTAGAGTTTTGCATTGCACGCACTTAGCAAAAGCTCACATAAAATGGTGTTTAAAACAAATTATTGAAAGATTCCGTTCCGTTCTGTTAAATATCAATATCCTTACGGGTAATGGTATTTTGTGGAACGGAACGGAATCATGAGATAATTATTAATAAGTATGGTAACAACATTTGTTATATGATCAGTCATATCAATGTATTTCAAATAACGCTATCAAGTATTTTTGGACGATGCTATCGATATCCCTGCGCTGCGAATTAATGGGCGGGTTTCATTGAAATGTCTCTAGGAACTCTAAGGTTATGTTGGTGCATGCTCAAAGGCTAGACTCTATGAATGTGAATAAAACGATGAGTGTTGCTCTAGTGTTAAAAATGTCTTCTCCTCTCAGGTGACCCAAGGCTAACTGTCTTAGATTTTTATGGCTTACGGCCATCTAGTTGCCGGATAATCTTTACGGCAAAGAGTTCAGTTATCTGAACATGCGCGACAAAAAATAGTTCTATTCGAATGTTGCAAAGTTAACTGTTTGTTGTTCATAATAAATATCTTTAAGCAAGATTATATTTTCCATATGTTATTATCACTTATGTTATTGTAACCAATATGAATTGACTTTATTTAAACAAACTCGAAATCTAACGCGAATGAATATTAGCTGCAGTGTTTTACCTAGGCCGTTTTTGCATAGAGGTATAGGCCCCCGCCATGCATCACACACTGCCGCCATGCTTTCCGCTATGCATACTTACATGTATTATAAGCAAAAAATCTTTTCCCAATTATTTCAGATCCTAACAGTGATAAGTTAATGTAAAGTTGTCGTTATTTCGTTCAATCTTCATAAAAACGTTTGCACCCGCAGACAGCGTCGCTAACTTCGATCGACATCGATCTCAGCAAGGGGGAAAGTGTTTAACGGTTAAAGAACTGAAGATATATTGAAACTGGGATTTTAAGTCGGTCATAAATGCATAAATAGAGGGGCAATTACTACTAGTTTTAATAAAATGTGCCTTCTTCGACACCTCCGCCATTATCGAATGTTGGGGATTTTCCAAGATCTAAAAATAGCACAATGTTCCCTCGATGGACTTACCTTGGTTGTGCTATGATTAAACTGTTTATTTGTCGTAAAAATATTGGAAACTTGAGACCAAATGACCTCAAATAAGAAAACAATATGCAGTTAAGTTTGATTGCAAGTCATATACGGAAGCGATGTAACATTACTATAATATAGAGACATCGTATAGTATGCCTCTGAAAATGACTGTGTACACATGTCATGTGAAGAGAGAGTGACTGCAAAGTTATAGTGCAGTAATTAATTTTAATTAAATTTGGTGTCAAAACAAGTTTGCTGTAATTGCAGAGTTCTGCCTGTTTCTTGCCCTCCCCCCTCCAAAGAGTTTATCTCTGTACAAAGGGAAAAAAATAAAACAGAATGTGTTAGAACTGCCTTGTGAATCTATATTTCTTATAAAAGCTTGTGAAGGTCAGCCTCTTAAAAAAGTAGAAAAAACCCAGAAAAATATGAATAAATATACATTTATGAAATACAAATAAAATGGAATAATACTTGTTGGTGTAGATTTCATAAAAATTCATTAATTATAGTACATAACATGCAGTACATTTCATCATTTGGTTATATTATTTTAACGCGCGGTGAGTTGGCGCTGGCTGTGGCGCTGTTACGTCGCACCGTGCACCAACTCTCGCGCAAGTTCATAGTGCGTAGGAATACAAGGTATACTGCTATTTGAGAGCATGTTGGTTTTAAGTGTTTTGTGTCCTATATATTTGAATGAATTTACAGTTAATATACTTCAGTCGTTGGATAAAAGAAAGAAACAAATTGTCTCATATTGGAGTTTGAGTCTGACATCATCATTATTATTTTATGCAGTCTAGGATTTTCCTAAAAGCAATGGTGGTTTCAATCAATTGATAACAGAGGCGTCTAGATTTCAATCCTGTCTGTTTCGGTCACTAAGGTTCGACCAATCAACAAATGGGGCATGTTGATATTGGTCCTGTTAGTTTTATAGATCTATGAATTACATGTAGCTAGTTACTTTCTATAGAGCTATTAAAGTTTCCGTTAGAAATAGAGGGAATCATACTCGATCCATGTAAATATAGTCATATCAAACCCGTAAGCCATTATGGCCCTTCAGGCCTTTGATTATAAATTTACATAATTTTAGAGTACTTACTATTACAAGTTTAATCTGTTTTGTTTAAAACATCCATCCTGTACAAATCTGTTTTAGAGTTTTCCTGTTATTCAGAACTAATAAGGTCCCGACCCACTACCCCGATCTTAAAAAATCTTTAAATGAAATAAACATCTCAATGATGAATTTTTTTATGAGTAACTAAGAATGAATTAAAACGAAAACTAAGAAAAATCATTGTCGCGTTTTACTTGTGGAGTTGAACATTTCTACCAACCCAGCATTAGCTACTTAAATGCTTTATTTTTCTCCGTTTATCTCTAACTCTACTTGAAATCTAGAAAAATATCAGTTATATAAAAGGTTAAATAAATTTGTAAGTGATATATAAATAATAATATTAAGAAACCCCTAAATTCAAATTTTCATATGTCAAACTCGCAATTGCTCATATTTTCCGCCATCTTGAAACTCTTGTGCTCTTACTAAAAGTAGGAGTAAACTTTTGTAACACGGGTTCAACACTAGTGTCGTGAAATACATGTAGTAGTTACCCCATATAATATTGTTGGTTATTTGCAGATACCCGATGGGCGTGGTCATAAAGACACGAGGGAGCGTAGCTCCCGAGTGTCGTTATGACCACGCCCATCGGGTATCTGCACATAATCAACAATATTATATGGGGTAAGTTACTTGTACCATTGTTTACTAACATCATTACATGTATATATCGTAAAACATGTAGTCAAAATGGTTCCAAATTTGGTGTCTTTACAATGTACTGTGTATTTCATGTATTACTATGGAATGACTTTCTATCCACATTAAAAGATAAACATTATTTTTTCTTAAACAATTATTTAAAAAAATCATATAAATATTTTGGCGATACGTTGTTATATTTTTTTCACATTTAATAATTTTCTGACATCTAGTACCGGTATTTGCTTCAAAGAATCTTCATAAATGCAATTTAATATTCAAGAACTCATACATGTATCGCTGCGATGCCTCTGATCAGAGAATTACTAGTAAATACGGTGTAAATTCAATTGATGGCGGTAGTTACTCTTTTAAAAATCCTATTTGCTACCTTGTATCTATAATACAATTTCTTCTTTTAATTTGGTTGTAAACAAGTTTAATCGTTTAATATACAATACAATAGATTTCTATATTAAAGATTATCAATGAAACATAAGCGAACAAAAATATTTCTAGAAATATGTGGCGCGAAACAATAAATGACAAACGACTTATCCGATTGGCTGGCGCTATTCACCCTGTCCACAAAACAAGTTTATCATTCAAACGCGTTCTTATCACGTGATTTTTTCCATATAGAAACTTTATACACGATACCCGTTTTTCTACTTACACGTGTTTCTCAATTCATTCGGACACATGAGTGAGAATATGGAAACGAAAAGTCTTTGGGACGAAACCATTGACGACATTGCCTTGTCCCAAGCCACTAACGAGATTGAGTGCGAGTATTTATTTGGAGAACTCAGTCTAAGTCAGTTGTCTGTGTTTGATATGGGCCATTTTGATCTGGGGGAATCGCTTACAGTAGACAGCATGATGGACACGCTAGAGGACAACTTCCAATGCGAACAAGAGGAAACAGCCAGGTTTGCTTTCGTGGAGGACCCTGACGTATCAAATCTTATTACCTCTACAGAGAGCAAGAATACGAGAAAAAACACCAAATGGGCATTTTCCGTATTTATGGAGTGGAGAAAAGCGAGAATGGCGACTAAAGAAACAGTCATTCCTGAGCTCGCTCTTTTTGATACCGAAAACATCAACTCATTACTGGGTAAATTTGTAATTGAAGCACGGAAAAAGGATGGATCACCCTACCCCCCTCGTTCTTTATACATGATTACTGTTGGCCTACTCCGTTACATGCGTGAAAATGGAAACCATCGCAATTTTTTGGACGAAAAAAACTCTGACTTTTACGAATTTCGTAAACAATTGAGTGCACGAATGGCACAACTGACGACCGAGGGTGTTGGATCACATGTAAAACAGGCAGAGCCCAATAGCATGGAAACAGAAAATAAGTTGTGGGAGTTGGGTCTACTAGGCATCCAGACAGCAAAGGCTATAGTTAACACCGTGTTCTTCTATAATTGTAAGTTATTTGGACTGCGTGCGGTGGACGAACACAGGCAACTCTCGGTGGATCAGTTTGAGCTGGGGACTGACCAGGAGGGAAAGTTTATCAAATTTTCCGGGAGGGCCAACAAGACATATAAAGGTAATGGTTTTCCCTATTTTACCCTTCTCTCTCTCTCTCTCTCTCTCTCTCTCTCTCTCTCTCTCTCTCTCTCATTTACGCAAATATGTATTTGTGGTAATAATCGAGCAAAACAGGCCTTGTTTTGTAAAATGCATTTTAACTAAAATGATTGGCTATATCTTTACCCAAAATACCTTTGTTAATTTGATCTTACTTTGAAATATTAATAATACCCAGTCCAAGGAATCTAAGAAAGACACGCCCACATATGTGCGAAAAGCATGCTCTCTAATTTCTGTAGGAAGCAAGCACGTGTTTTTCATTTAGGTATTCAAGCGTGGTATAGAAGTCTTATAACAGTTAGCTTGATAAGATTACTTTTTATTTGCTTTCATGAAATGTATATACACTACCATTAACCAATCAGTGTTATCACGTATTCAAATGTATTGCTACACATGCATGGTCAGTCAAACTTTCATTCCACCAAAATCGTGTGATTTGCTTGACCGTGCGTGCTCAAACTTTGTACTTCGATTACAATACTGCGCATCGATTGGCCGTTAGTTTTCAGGGCAATGAATACTATTTTGCATATCAAAAACAGATCCAACAAGAAATCACATTGACGCAAGCGTCAAATGGGCCGCAAAAATATAATTGTTGTATAAATCATAACTACAAAGAAAATAACGAGTTGGTTGTACTAATATATATTTAATGGTAGATTTTAATTTTAATAACTATATTTTCAGCAACTCGTTTTTAACATTTTACTTTTATTCAGAATAGAGTTCGATAATTTTTTTCCAAAATGGAATTATAAATCTTCTATACACTACAGTTTATAAAGATAATCATTGTTATTTCAAAAGAATTTAAAAAAAATAAATCAGGTTAGCTCAAATTTTCAGGTCAATACAAATTTTCAGTTTTTTCATATTTTTGCGTAAAAAAATGATATGAATGTCATTTTATGATAATTTTCTACCACAAAGCACATGGCAATATAATAAATTCACACACAAGGTCATTTTATTTGACGCAGCACATAGAAATTCAAATACATCATTTATATAAAAGTTCATGTCATTCAGGTCTTTAGTATTTCAGGTCTTTAGTATGTCCCGTATACTGATCCCAATACAATGGAAAACTCCGAAATTTTCCGAATAGATTATAGTCTCGATAAAAACACGTCTATGACCAACTTTTCGTTTACAAGCAAAACAAAAAATATGTAATATTTTTAAAAGGCATAAAACATATTTCTACATACAATTTTACTTATAATTGATAAAAATGAGCATAATATTAATTCATGAAAAAAAAAACTATCCCGCAGAAACGCAGTTACAATATTTAAATGTGTATCAAATAACGGACCGCCTCCTGGCGGCCCGTAATGATAGCACTGACCAATGACAATGAATGATGTTTTGCGACTTTTTGTAGTAAATATTAACACGTGGTCAGTCAGAACTTGTTTTATATTGAATTAATCGGCGAATTTATTGATGATATTATAAGGAAATAAGTGGACATTTTTTTCTGATTTGGATACATAGTTTATTAACAATATGGCAATTATAGTATTAAGATAACAGGAAGCAAACCAGGCTTTATTTGACCACGAGTCAACAGAGATACAGAGTATCTTGCAGTCCGAAATCATATATTATTTAGTTAACTGATCTGCAGCAGTGGTTTCTAACAAAGGTAAATAATAAATTTTGGGTTTTTTTTTTTTTTTGTCAGGAGGATTAAATCAGCGACATATTACAGCCAAGGAATTAAAACACCACTTTGCAAAAGAATCTCTTTATGAGATCTATAAAGTTTACATCCAGTGCGTCAAAGAAAAGGGTTCAGAGCGTTTTTATTTGAGACCACTAGAAAACGGAGAGAATGGAAGTGTACGGTTCAGTTCCCAACCAATCGGAGTTAACAAACTTTCTAGCCTTTTAAAAAGCATGTGCACAGAAGCTAACATTCCAGGTTTCTTCACAAACCATTCAGGTAAGCGTACATGCGCTACATCCCTGTACCAAGCGGGAATTCCGGAGCAAGAAATAATGAGAAGAACTGGACATAGATCAGTGGAGAGTATAAGAAAGTACAAAAGACCCTCCTCGGAAATGCTACACGAAGTGCCGGGTGCTTTAGAAGCTGGAATCCCATCGGCGTCGGGGGATGAGCTTGAGGAAACGCCTAACAAAAAGATTAAAAGTGAGACAAAGGAGCATGAGCAGAAGTTGGAGTTGAATTTTTCCTGCACTATTAATTTGCAATAAAAACTGCGTTCAAATATCAATGTCCATTTATTAATAATGTATTTTTGTTTTTATTCATTTCAGTACAGCTAGTACGGATGGACGATTGATTAAAAATATTTAGTTTGGTAGTTGTTGTTTTTTCCTAACATTGTGGGCGGAGTTTGAAAAAGTGTGGGGTATGTACAGATAACCCACACTTTTAACAATAGAAAACTCGCCAAGCTATGGTACAAGTTTTATTAACAACTCTGGCAACCCTAGTCACTCGTGTCGTTCAGTCAAACTCGCCAAATACGCTTGATATAATATAAATGCTGCTTGATATAAGCATAGCGTTATGCTAGTGTGATTAACCATGCAACTACTTAGTTTTGTCGTGACAATAATATGGGTTAAAAAATGAAATAAGAGTTGTCGTTAGTAAGTTTGAAAGATTCCGTTCCGTTCCGTTAATTAAGCATTGAATCGTTATTTTTTTGAAAGATATAGTCTCATAACTGCAGCGGTGTGTGCATACAAATTGAGTAACGCGCTAGCGCGCGTTATGTAAATTTGTATGCACACACCGCTGCACTTATAAGACTATATCTTTAAAAAAATAATGATTTAATGCTTATATTTACATTTTTTAACTTCTTGCCTTGTCTGTGATTTATACGTCAAAATTTCTGTTTTATCCTAAGGGTAAGTTCAAATTAATGGAAGAGCCACTGTAACAGCCACAAGCGTGAACTTTGATTCTCGCTTGTGGCGTTGCATTTTACAGCGTTCAACGTTTGTGACGTCATAATAAAACTAGTCATTCTAACCTTTGAGTACCCTGTGTGTGTTACGGTCTTATAACTGCAGTGTATTTTCACACACTTTACATGCAAAAAATATTTGGAATGTAAATATATACCAATATCCACACGGGTAATGGTATTTTGCGGAACGGAACCGGAAGAACATTTTTCAGAAGTAAGGTAAATAATGAATATTTATCTTTTTCCTTGCGAATGTCCTTAGTATATTTTAGAATTCATCTTAATGTAGAAATGGCATTGTGTTTTTTGCTAGCTTGAGTAACAACCTTGTAAATTCACCCGTGTAAATAACATATAATGGATTAAAGAATGAAATAAAAGTTGACGTTTTACACAACACAAGCACACAAACGCTGAAATGATATGCACATACGCAAAATGTGTGAATGGATGAAATGGTTTGTTAGTTTGCTTCATTTATTTCGAAAGAATATAGAAACGGCGAGAAGTTATGATATGTTTCATATTTTAGTAGATTAGAAAGATTCGGTTCCGTTAAATACCAATATCCACACGGGTAATAGTATTTTGCGGAGCGGAACGGAACGGAATCGAATCATAATAAATTCAGAAGTATAGTAACTGCATTTGTTATATCATCATTCATTCTGCGCTTTGCATAATATGAATTGTACTTGATTGTGATTTGCTTGTTTAAACAACTAGTTAGTTCTGCTGTGACAATAATATTTAATGGATTAAAGAATGAACTAAGAGTTGCCGTTGTACACAACACAAACACCCAAACATGGAAATTAATGATAAGTACATACAAAAGATGACTGAATTGATTTGATAGCTTGCTTCATTCATCTCTAAAGAATCTGAAGAAAAAAACTTATAGGAACGTCAAGTAGTTATGATATTTTTTATTATTTAAAAAGTTTTAAAGGTTCCGTTCCGTTAAATACCAATATTCACCTGGATAATATTATTTTGCGGAACGGAACGGAATCAGAAGAAAATTATTATACCCCCCGCAAACGAAGTTGGGGGGGGGGGGGGTATATAGGAATCACCTTGTCCGTCTGTCCGTCCGTCTGTCTGTTCGATTCGTGTCCGGTCCATATCTTTCTAATGGAGAAACATTGGAAGTTCTTAATTCACACAAAGATTGCTTATGACATAAGTGTGTGTCATGACCTTTAACCAAGGTCATTCGGGCAAGGTCAAGGTCAATGGCAGGAAAAAGTGCAAAATTTTTGTCCAGTCCATATCTTTCTTATTGAGAAACATTGGAAGTTCTCAGTTCACACAAATATTGCTTATGAACTATGGTTTGTCATGACCTTGACCCAAGGTCATTTGGGCAAGGCCAAGGTCACTTGCAGAAAAGTGTAAAACTCGTGTCCAGTCCATATCTTTCTAATGGACAAATATTGGAAGTTCTTAATTCACATCTAGAATGCTTATAACCTGAGAGTGTGTCATGACCTTGACCAAAGGTCAATTGAGGAAGTTCTAGGTCATTGTTTTAAAGCTGCTTGGTCCGATTTTATATCAAATTTTATGCACGCTTTTAAACGATGGCTATGCTTAGTATATGTATAATTATAGACATTGCAGTAGTTTTACCCGTCAATTATGCCAAATTTCAATGAAGAAAAATACGTACAAAATTTGCTAACAAAACAAAAGACATTATAAGGTACTGCGTTATTTCGCCTCATATTAAATTTCACCCCTGACGACGAGACGGGAATGGTTGTATTACGAATTTGAAAATGCTTTAAATAAAGGTCGAAATGATCAAACAAATTACAAATAAACATTTGTACGTTCTGTTAGACAATATTTCTAAAGTCTGCTTTCTTTACAATCGATGCATAGCATGCGGGTGAATAACCCCAATCATTCGGGGGACGAAACCATGCAGTTTCCTTTTCTAAACATTCCCGTGATGCATTTTGGTTTGTTTTTTCGTTTGCCCAAAGAGAAATTATTTTTATTTACTTTGATTATTTCTAACTTTGAAAGGAGACTGATTCTGCTGGTGTAAATAGGAGAAAGTCCAACACTTTCTAAGATAAATGATTTGTATGAAAAAAATTTTGATACTGTAATTACCAAAAAATCGGACCAAGCAGCTTTAAAAAAATCGGGCTCAGTATACGTTTATATTAAGTGGCTGCTTGACATGTGGAATTTCGTTTGATTCGAGTCATGTTTGTTAACATAAGGATGCAAAGGGCCTCATGCATTAACAGTTAACTTGAATTAAAATGGAATTTTAAGAATAGAAATTGGTTTGTGTACTCATATAAGCATTAACAGTTTTAAAAAAAAGAGCAGTTGTTATTTATAGAAAATGGACGATGAAATAGATTCATCCAATATTTTCTATAATAGAAAAAATACATGAGTTATGATTTTTTCTTAGCGGGGGGTATCAGTTGTGAGCTTGCTCACAGTACCTCTAGTTTAGAATAGAGATTATTTCATTATTTTTAATCGATGTTGCGCATAGATCTTTTGAGTTTGGTTTAAATCTCAAATGTATATGTTCAGGGTCAATCTTGCATCTGAAAACAACCAGTGCGTTTTGGGGTTTTTTTCGGGAAAGAAACGAGTAATGACTTATAGGGCAATGCGTGCCATATTTATTGTAATGCACAGTGCTTTTAAACATCAACATTTGAGAAAAAACCTTCCATATAAGACGGATTCCATTGAAATAATGGCGTTTTTTTAAATTTCAGTTTCGCCTTTTAACTTGTTCCGTTCCATTCCATTCCGTTCCGTTCCGCAAAGTACCAATAGCCCACAGTTAAACATGTAGTTATCTACTGGCATAATGTATGACAAAGCAAGTGAATTGAAACATTTAGTTGTGTAGGCATCAGGACGATGTGCAAGTTTTTAAAGTAATCCTTGTTTTCACAATCATAATATTTCTTAAGGTTGTAACCAAATCTTAGGGTAGAAACAAAAGAGACATAGGGGCCATACTGCTCACCCGAGCAACAAAATAAAGTTATAATTCTGATCATATCAGCTTTTAATGGTATTGAATACGAAATAAATTGACAATTTAACACTAGAGTAGATATGTTTTAAGAAGATTTTCAAATCCTCTCCACATATACCTTGGTTTAAACATTGACCCCATTTGTTTTTTTTAGATTTTGAGGAAATGTTTTTCTGGTCCTACCTACGTTAGAGATAATATGATCAAAGTTGAATCTCCACTACCTGGAAATGCTTTCACATAAGTTTCAGCTTTTCTGGCAAAATGGTTTTTAAAAGTGATTTTTTTTCTAAATGCCGTCAAATTTTCATGTTCTTAATGATCTCACCTTGAAAGAGGATGTGACCCTTTATTTTAATTCGCAATATTGAAAATTAACTACATGTTATTTGTGCAATTTTTGGTTAAAATTGGTTCAGTGGTTTTGGAGAAATGAAAATGTAAAAGGTATACATAGACAACAACTACAGCCAACAAATTTTGCTTGATCAGAAAAGCTCACTTGAACATCGGCTCAGGTGAACTAAAGAGCATAATACTAATAAAATTTCGAAAATGCTTGTTGATTAATTAGTATGGCCTTCTTTGGTTTCGATTAGTTTTTCCATTATATTCATTTTTTTTTCATGTTTTGCAAGTTCTAATCTATTTTTTCTAAATTGTTCCCGATTTTCCTAATACTCCTCCAGTAACGAAGTTTGGTCTGCTCTCTTTCTGTTAGTGATTTTTTTCGAAGATGATGTCGCTGATGATGATGATGTATCTTGTGATGACCCTTTTGATGACCCTGCGCCAATCAGTACACACCGAACTCCGGAGTATTAGCACAACACGTTTATTCAGAAAACGGCGGTGAACATAAGCAATACACAAAAGGGGAAATAATAGAATGTCGAGCCCGACTTATAAACATAACATAAATACTGGCGTGATCTCTTTTTTTTTTTTTTTTTTTTGACATAGAGATAAATGGTTATCATAAGGTAGACTACCTTCAAACCATAGGGGATTATTCTGCCCCTTACAAAAAAACTGATACAAAAAAACTAGTAAAGTTCATAGTCCTGTAAATATGAGGGTAAGGTTTTCTGTCTGACTGGACGAGATGGTACTGCTTTGGTAGCGACATGTGGGAGAGTTTGTGAGAGAGTGTGCTGATCAAATACATCAGGAGTGTGGTTGTCAGAATGAAGATCAGGAGTGACTCCGTCGTCCCTTACTTCTGGGTAGATATCCTCCTCTGGGGGTAAGCGTATCTCATCAGGTATATCTGGAAGGCTGGGAGGTTGGGGCTCTTCAGGAGTCCGTGGAAGATTTTCATCCTCTTCCTCTGAGGAGTATGACGCAATGTTAGCAAGATGTTCGGAATAGAGGCTTGAAGAGATGGCACAAGGAACCTTGTAACATTCATTCTTTCTTACACGATAAGATGCTTTTCTCAGCTGATTACCCTTAAACTTGCGCACGTTACACCATGATTGGTCACAAGAAACCACGAGGTATCTATCGCGTCCTTGTGTTTTGTTGCGATCACTGTATAAGTACACCAGATCCCCGACATGGATTTCTGGTTCTGGTCTGAACCCAGATACAGGAGCTTTACTGGCTTCAGTGTGTGCATGGTTTTCAATGCGGTTTGAATGCTGTTGTTCGATGAGTTGTCTGTCCTTTATTGGTAGCTGCATATTGCTGAACTGATCCCTCTGGGTCAACATTTCTCGTGCAGAGAGACCACGGTTTTGTATGCGAGAGTTGAGCGTGGCAACGGAAAGAGTCAATAGCAATGGCGTTATGAAGCCTGGCATAGGATCCTGGCGAAGGATTTCTTCTTGTAGTTCTTGGATGGCTCTTTCTGCGACAGGATTCTTGTTTTTATTTTTGATGCGACCAATTTCAATCATTATGCGATGCTTCCTGAGCAGAGGGTCATCAACAAGAGACTGGAATCCTGGTGCGGGGTCTGTACGAACGACAGCATTTGGGCCATCTAGGGGGCGGAGTTCAATGCACAGACGAAGGAGGCCATCTCGGAGAGAATCTTTTCTTTCGTTGTCGATAATGATGGCAGATGTATATGAAGTAACGCATTCACGCAGGACTAAGATGAATTGCCTTTCTCGTCGCATTACATCTGCAGCAAATGAGACGCCTATGGCGACTTGGGGCTCTGATGTTGTCTGTTCTGTTGCTGTGTGTGTCGCTTTACGTAAAGCAGCACAATGGAAGCAGTTTTCGGAGACTTTTTCAACAGCTTTATCCATGTCTAAGGCAAAGAAATATCTGTTTACCACTGTGCGGAGCTGGTGACACGATGGGTGGTTCAGCTGAACGTGTAATGAAGTTAGTATGCAATGTAGGACGTTTCTTGGGACAATAATACAGTCACGTGTAGGAGAAAATGGCGAGTCTCTTTTTACAACAAGGAGGCCATCATGTGCAATAGTGGCTACTTGTAGGTATCGTTTGACGTCGCGAATGTTGTTTAATCGAATGTTGTTTAATTTCTTCGATGGTCTGGTACCCTGCTTTAAGTGAGCACAAACACGACGCAAGTCTGGGCATTCAGTTTAAATAGCTAGCCAAGTGGATCGTCCAGTAAAAGGGAGCTTGGAGGTACCATTAAGGACTTCATCGATGGAAGTTTGGCGCACCACACTATCTTCGGATTCCCGAATGAATGCGCATAGTTGGCAGTTTGCTTCGACACAGTCCGGAGCATTACGACTTGCAAAATCAGTAGTAAGATTGCGGCACCTTTCACGTGGCGTATAGATAGTTGATACCGACTGATCACGGAGAGAAATGTGGAAACTCGAGGACTGACAGAGAATTCACCTCGACAGTTTTTCAAATGCCATGACACATGGTTTGCTGTCTGTTAGAATGCACACTCTGTTGCTGGACTGTATGATGTAAGGACTGAAGTGTTTTACGGCAATGGCTATGGAAAGTGCCTCTATTTCACAGGGGATCCATGAGGCTTGTCTTCCTCTGAGCTTCGCACTGAAGAATCCACAGAGAAGTAGCTTGTTATCTCTAGTAGCATATAATGTAGCACCTACTCCATGGTTTTTAACTGCACCATCAGTAACAATCCACAGTATGTCGTTTGGGCGTGGTAGGTGAATTGTTTCATGGGAGGAAACAGCGTCTTGTACGGTTTTGAAGTTTGCTAGTAATTCGTCGGTCCATCTGACATTATTTGTTGAATCCTGTCCAGCGATCGCATCATCTAATGGGGCAATGAGAGAAGCACAGCCAGGGACGACTCGACTAAGAACCTTCACAGCATCTATGAATGACTTCAGTCCAGATACTTTCTCAGGAGGGCAGCAACTAGATAATGTTGCTATCCTGTGAGGGCTTGCTTTGAGTTTGCCCATTTCCCATACCCATCCGAGAATGTTGGTTGTTTTTGGAGCTATGATGGTTTTGGTTGGTGACAGTTTCAGATTGCATTTTTGAAGGGCGGCAAGGACTCATGTCCAATTATTTAGGAGGTCCTCAGGTGAGTTGCCGCCGCAGTACAAGTCGTCAGCTAGTTTCACAACAACGCCTTCCTCTAGTAAGTCTCCGAGTACGCGGCACATTAATTCTTCGAGCGCGGTCTCTGATCCAGGCATGCCCATGGCCGATCTGGTATACACGCGCACTCCTCGAAACGGTGTCACAACACCACAGTACTTCATAGATGATTTGGACAATGGGATTTGGTAGAAGGATTTTGTTAGATCTGATACCGCAATGTATTTCCACTGGGCTATGTGTCGCAAAATACCGTCTACATTGGGCATCAAGGATGGTTGTGGCTTTGTGTATCTACCCACATCTGCGAAGGCCGTTACCAAGCGAAATCCACCATTTGGTTTCTTGACTAGGAATGATGGGTTCAGATATTCTACAGTTACTCCAATCTCCTCTGGACGTATAAAGACGCCCTGTTCCTCTAGTAGATTGAATTGTTCTTGGAGTTCGGAGAGTTGGTTGCGCGAGTATTGGGGAAGCCTTCCTTTGCGCTGTGGAGGTAATACAGGTCCCATGTTAACTGTTGCTTGGAACGGTCCAGCTTTACCGTTGTAACCGGGTAATGACGGGCTAAAAACATTGTCAAATTCTGATAGAGTGTCAAGGAACGCCTGTCTGTCATTTTTGGTAAGAACATTATGCGGGTCCAACTGTACTGTAGAAGAGTAAGGTACACTGTTCTTCGCTGTCAGGGTTTTCTTTGGGCGCAATTGTTGTTCACTATTCTTGGAGCCAATGCACGATTCGGCAACTTCAGATGTGATGTTGTCTGATATCACGGCTGGTCGGATCTGACAAAGGTGTTCATGGCGCTTGACTGTAAGTGGTTCTGGAGTGAGATTGGGAATCCTCACTTTGTTTGAAACACTGTGTAGTATGTCAGGACACGGCCACATTTTAGTACTGTCACTAGTTTTAAGATTTGGCGAAGGATGATGAGGTTCGATGGCGTAGCATTGGTCAGGCAAAGCCAAATCGCTTGGAACGTTAATTTCGATGTACTCTCCTGGCCATATGGTGGTGGTAGACGCAGCACGCACTGTTATAGCACGGCGGATCGAGTGTTGTGAAGCTGATGCGGAGTTTGAACCATATGAGTAAGTATGTTGTCCACCAATTACGAGTTGTCGCTTGGCTGGGCGTACTGATATGTCGCTGTACTCCATGAATGGAATTCCAGCTAGTATGTCAACGTCAAGGTTGTCAACAACCAAGCCTTCAAAGTACAATGAGTGATCATCTCTAGTGAAGAACAGTCTAGTTTCACCAACAACGTTCAATGGAGAGGAACCGTCAGCCTGGTGAGCTGACTGAGATGTGCTTTGGATTTTCGCATCGAGTAACACGGCGGTAGACAAACGTATCATATTGCCCGTAGCACCTGAATCTATGGTGAGGCGTACATGGTGGTGTTTATGAAATGTGTCCAAGTAGGGGGACTGTCTGATCTGTACCCGAAAGGCTTGAGTCGGTTTTTGTTGAGAACAGCAAACCGTCGACTGTAGATCTTCTTGATACGAGGGGTCCTCTTCATCATCTGAATCAGAGCCTATGATTTGTCTGGCCTTAGCAAGGTAGTTTCTATCGCGTTCTGGAAGGAATTTACATTTACTGAGGAAGTGGTTATCTGGTCTTCCTGCTTCCTTACACAGAGGGCACTTCTTAGGTAGCGACGGACGAGAGGTAAGTTGTACCTGACGTGGTTGTCGGTGTCTGGGAGAATTGGCGAACGGTTGGAGTTGCGATCTCATCACTTTTGCATCATTCATGGTGTGAATTTCTTCCAATAATGAATGTAAGGCTTGTGAAATTTCAGGCTTGATGGAAGTGAGAGTTCGTGATCGTAGTTCCGTGCCGTATCGTTGTTTAACGAGTCTTGGCAGGTCGGAGTGGAGAAGCCCCAGCCACGTTAGTACGATGAAATTTTCAAGTGTAGGTGTAAGTTCTTCATCTTCATCAATAGGGTCACCGTTATGGGAGATACCACCTCCATGCTTCAGTAGACTGTCTTCCACGAATGACACTAACCTTTGGTACAAGTCTTCTGGCTTCTCTCCTGGTTCTAACTTGATGTTGGTGAAGTCAATGAAATGTGCACCGGTGGACTGAAAACCGTAATGCAATCGTATTTTTTGCCAGACTTCTTCCATTGAGGTCGATTTATCCACTATGGAATTTCTAGAGATTAATGGGCAGTAATTCGCTATCTGCCCTAACATTAGTTCTAACAAAGTTGCTTTTTGTTCTTTTGTTTTTCGCTTTCGTTCGGCCACATCTTCTCCATCGTCGGTAAAACCGCGGTACGGAGCGTTCTTTGATTTCTTTTGCCATTGGAAGTTGCCTACCAAGAAAGGGGCGAAGTTTGGATCGAGGGAAAGTGTATATAAAATGTTCTGCTTCCAATTTTGAAATGTATTTATAGTCTCGTCTTTTCCGAGAGGCCATTGTTTTGGCGCGCGAACAGTGGTCATGATTTACCTCACCGTTGTGCGTTGAATTCTTCACAGAGTTATATAAGAACACCTCTTAGTTCCTCGGGTGCAGGATTTTATTTTCCTCTCTGAGACGTAGGACGAATCCGCTGCCACCACGCCAATCAGTACACACCGAACTCCGGAGTATTAGCACAACACGTTTATTCAGAAAACGGCGGTGAACATAAGCAATACACAAAAGGGGAAATAATAGAATGTCGAGCCCGACTTATAAACATAACATAAATACTGGCGCTGAACTGCATGTACATGACATTACATATGCTAGTGTTGTACCACTTTTGTTGCAATAGAGTTCATTAATCTCCTCATAGAATGGGCAAGTTGTCGTCTCTGCACCAGTGCATAAGTTGTTGTTACACGCAAAAAACTGAACACAATCGAATGATTTCGCATCAGTTTACTCCATGAGTGTATCAATGCGAGGTTAAACAAAAACTGACAGAATTGCTTATACAACATCTTTTCAATAGAAATAAAATGTCAAATTCCCACTGACGGGATGGAGGTAATTAAAAGTTAAAACAAAGGTTAATGTGAAAATGCCTAGCCTGTTTATAATCTAAAATTTAATTGGAACCAAATCTGCCAAGTCCCACGATTTGAGCGATAATTTATAATCATTTGCTGACCTTACAAGAATTTGTAGAATTCTTACTACAATGAGATTAAGGTTACAATTTACTCTTAACCCCTCCGTCCTTAAGATAAAAATTTAACTAGAAAAATTGAATTTTTTCAAAATTAAAATTGTAAGGGTAACTAAAATTAGGAAATAATACATATTTCAAAACAATAAAGTTCACTGTTTTACATTGAAAGAAAAATTGTCCATTAATAATCCATTAACAGTTTACAGTCCAAAAGTCACAAGTTATACTCAATGTAAAAGCAATAGTTAACAGTCCACATTTTTTTTAATTCACTGTCACTATTTATAATACACTCGGATAGTTAGTTTATATACGCAATAAACTGTCTGCATTTTGATTTTTAGTGCCTCTGCGGTATCTACTTCGAAATCAAACGGTTGTAATGAAAGGGCCCAACGTAAGGGTCTTTGATTTCTGTCCTTCATGCGATGAAGCCAGCTAAGTGGATTATGGTCTGTCTCAACAAAGAACTTCCTGTCGTCCAGGTGATAGGAGAAAGAACTGATGGCACAAACAATTGCCAAAAGTTCTTTTTCAATTGTTGAGTAGTTTTGTTCTCGGGGCAATAGTTTTCTACTGTTGTAAGATACTGGATGGTCACCATCTATCATTTCTTGGCTGAGAACGGCTCCTATTGCGTATTGACTTACATCAGTTTGGACAATAAATGGGTTTTCATATGTTGGTGTAATTAGGACTGGTGCTGTCATCAAGGCCTCCTTCAAGAGTTTGTATGCCGTCACTAGTTCCGAGTTCCACTTTAATTTTGTCGGTTCAGATTTCTTCAACATGTTGGTTAGCAATACGGAAATTTCGGCGAATGTTGCTATGTATGCACGGTAGTGGCCCGTCAATCCCAAGAACGACTTCAGGTTTTTCTTCGTCACCAGAAGAGGAAAGTCCTGAATAGCCTGTACTTTAGATGGGTCTGGTGTACGCTTCCATTCCCGACAATGTGTCCCAGACATTTCAATTGTGTAGCTCCTATCTTACACTTTGAAGGGCGAACGGTCAAGTTAGCTTACTGCAATTTCTTGACAACATTCTCGATATCCTCAAGGTGAGATTCCCAGGAATCTGAGAAAATCACTATATCATCAAAATATGTAACAACGTTTTTCTCGTCATGTAACACCTTGTCCATTAGGCGTATGAATGTTGCAGGTGAGGTTTTCATTCCAAATGGCATAACTAAAAATTCGTTAAGTCCATATGGGGTCACAAAGGCTGATTTTTCTCTGGAATCTTCTAACAACGGAACTTGCCAGTATCCCTTGGTCAGATCGAAATGACTTAGAAATTTGGCATTTCCAACTTTTTCTAGGATGTCGCTGATTCTTGGGACTGGGTATGCATCTGACACTGTTATTTCATTGAGTTTTCGGTAGTCAATGCAGATTCTGATAGTTCCATCTGGTTTGTTTACAAGGACAACTGGTTAACTCCAAGGGCTATTTGATGGTTGAATTTGTCCATGCTTCAACATTTCTTCAATTGCGTCCTTCACGGCTGCTTGTTTTGCTTCAAGAATTTTATACGGTCTTTGAAATAGTGGTGTTTCTGTTGTTGTTCTGATGTAATGTTCCGTCAGGGTACAATGACCAGGTTTGTTGGTGAAAACATTTTCATATTTCATAAATATTTTGCGGACTTCCTGTTTTCGACAATGGTCTAAATTTTCTCCAAAGTTTAAATCACTTATGGTTTCGTTGTGAAATCAGTGTGAATGAAATAAGTGAATTCCAAGTTCAAATTTATCGTGATTCTGAATTTAGTTATCGTTCATCATGAGCGAAGAGGAAGAAAATGTCATCAAAACTCAGCCAACTAGTCCTTTTGAGTCCGAACCAGTTGACAAAGCGGTCTATGAGAGGATGCTGCACACATTTCAATCAATGGGACTAAATCCAAAGGGAAATAACCCAGCAGAACTTGGACAATGGATGAAAGACTGTATAGCCCAAACAAAAGATATTCCACCAGGTGCTAGTAAAGTGGAACAAACAGGGGTAAGACAAGATGTAAAACCAAAGATACCCCCACTCAGTTAACCATCCGAGGGATCCAGCATATCAAGGACACGATCTGTGACAACTTTGTCTCCGTATCCCCCGAAAATAAGAACATTATCCGTTGGAGATAACAAAGGAGATACAACCTCTGACATCTGGAGGTCTGAAGTGAAGATGGTGTTAAAAGACTCGGGCTACACAACAGAACAAAATGATTTCGCCATCAGAAGGTCGCTTACAGGATCAGCAGCCAGAATAGTCATGTACCAAGGCCCGGATAAACCATTAAGCGATATTTTAGAAACATTAGTTAGCGTGTACGGCAGTGTAGAAAATAAACAACAGTTATTATTAGAATTTTACGGAGCAATACAGAGAGAAGATGAGGACATCACAGCATGGAGTGGGAGACTGGAGAAAATCATTGGAAAGGGATTAGAGAAAGGAATAGTTAGACAAAATGAAGTGAATTCCATGTTACATTTAATGCTTTGGACTGGACTGAGACAGGAATTATATTATATTATATTATATTATCCCATTCTTTCCCACCTGGCCAAGCTGTACTTGGGAATTCCGGCCTCTTCTGTTCCATCTGAGATAATGTTTTCAAGTGCTGGCGACATAACAGCTCAGAGCCACTTTAAAACCTGAATACATAGATATGATGGCATTTTTAAAGAATTGTTTTTAAATTAATTGTTCTCATCAAGCCATATCTCTTCATTCTTTTGATTTAAAGTTAATGACACTGAGTATTTTGTTTGTGTTCTAGTCATCAAGATCTCTTGAACTTGTTATTTTACATATCAAAGAATGCAACAAGGAAACAGCACAATTATACAAAATACATGCATGTTATACTCAATTTTTACATTTAGCAGCTGCATCGTGATACATGCTGTATTGCATAAGTGTATTGTGATACGTATCGTATCGTGAGGTAGCTGGCGGTACTCTAGCCTACCTGATACTATAAATGCAAACTTCAGGAATAGGTAGACCATAATTTTTTATAGAATTTTTAGAAGTATGAACCCTTTAAATTCTGAGATATAAAGTCAAGGATATACATATACATGTACGTAATACAACGTACAAATAGTGGTTGCATGGAGGGGGGTCTAGATTAGGTGGAATTTCTGATAATCTTAAGGCTTTCATGTTTCCGTTGGAAACACATGCACATGGTCCTTGTACTGTAATCCTTTTTTAAAAGACAGCAATTCGTTATAACACTTTCGATCAGATATGAAAAAAACTACCCTTAGAGTTTTAGCGATCAATGCAGAAGTGTTAATTGGTAACTTTCAGATTTGTGCTTGAAAAGTAGGGTGGGTTCAGAACACGAAATATCATTCGAAAAGAAGTTGATTGACCCCCCCCCCCCCCCCCAAATCAATTGGTGATTATTTGCATGGGTATACATTAAGCTACCAAACCTATGGTAGTTTGAGCGTTGTGCTGACCTGTGGAAATTTTTCAGAAAATTTTGAGACCGTCCCTAGCTATTCTATTTAGTGCCATATGTAAGTTGTACTTGTTTTATTCTGAAATGTTTAAAAATTCTCAAGGGTCGGGACCATGTGTCCCTTGCATGCAAACCAATTGGCATAATCCTGTTATTTACTTCGCGAAGTAAATAAGTTTGACGTTGTTGACGTTAACGTCAAATCTATCTGCACGAAAATGACAGGAGTCAATATGACATTAGACAGAGAAGGAGTGCAAGAAGAAACAGAGTACACAGGTATGCAGATAGATTTGACGTTAACGTCAACAACGTCAAACTTATTTACTTCGCGAAGTAAATAACAGGATTATGCCTGTTATCCTGTTATTTACTTCGCGAAGTAAATAAGTTTGACGTTGTTGATGTTAACGTCAAATCTATCTGCATACCTGTGTACTCTGTTTCTTCTTGCACTCCTTCTCTGTCTAATGTCAGTCGACCCAATAAGACCTTAATTCCACACATTTCGACTCCTGTCATTTTCGGCCCGATTTCATTCTAAATAGCACTCCAAGAGGAATATTTCTCCGGGAAAAGGGTTTCTTTGGGGGAGAGATAGATAAAAAATGGGGATTGGTATTTTTTAGGGGAATGAACATTTTAAAAGGTTGATAAATATGAGTTTTCATTTTAAAAGCGAAGCGAAAAACAGGAGTAAATACCGACGCAAAAACTTAAAATGTACTAAAAACTACCGCAATCAATAGCCCATGAGGCGCACTTGAATTGTTGTTGGTCAAGGTAAAAAATTTCAATCGTTCTGAATCGCATTTCTTCCTGAGAAGGGTTCAATGTTTTACAATACAAGAGAAGGCACACGGGATATTTACATTTTAATAAGCATACAAGCAATATATTTAACACAATTTCACAAAGTAAAAATACGTTGAATAATGAACACCAGAAACAGGGATATTTACAAACAATGGATGGATATTCAAGACATTGTTGGTCCAGCTAAGTTATGGCCCCTCTTCATTAGACGCTTATTTTGGACACAGAGTTTAAAACACTTGCAGAGAATCTTGATTACAACATTTGTCTATATCAATGGATTAAATCCTACGATTTTCATGAAATGGGTTGAAACAATGCATTTAGCCCGGGACAGCGCTGCTCAGAACCATTTTTCAGCCTTGTTCAGGTAAAATAACGATTAACAGGAAGACGTTTAATTTAATATATCTTTAATATATTAGTACAGTAAAGACATATCTTAAATTTTCAGACTCTTCGAAAGTGGTAGGAATTACAAACTGTATGGTTGGAATGTAGCAATGGGACAGTATAAATTCCTGGATGGCAGGCCCAAGCATTATGTTTTAAAACAGAAAAGAAATTAAAATATTTGAAACAATCTATTTTTCTTTGTTTTCCCCATTTCATACATTTATATATATATATATATATATATATATATATATATATATATATATATATATATATATATATATATATATATACATATATTGTTCCAATTTTCTAATTTCTTGAAGACTCAGGTCTTAAATCCGCTCATTACTCGCAGTCCCAAGGGCATTGTCATCCATTGATTTTCTCTGCTTTTTGACGATATTTACGTCATTTTCACCAATTTCAAATCACGTGATAGGTAAGTAGTATTTAATACATGGTTTAACTTGCGAAAAAACACTGGTACTTCTCCGTTCCAAGCAATGGATGTCTCCAGAAAGAGCGGCGGAAATTTCAGGGAGAGGAAAAGGCAGAATTTAATGGATATGACTTCGCGCGATTTTAGTAATCCTTGGAATTTCTATTCTTTAATGATGCTATCAGACGATGAAGCATACCAGTGGATTAGAATGCATGGTCTCCTGGCGACGACAATTTCATGCAACACAGAGGGATGTGAAGGAAGAATGGTTCTTAAATCGTCAAGAAGCGTGGGTGGAACGGTGTTTAGATGCACGGTGAATCGACTACACACCAGGGCTTGTAGGGCCAACTCCTTCTTTGAAAGAAGCAATCTGACAATGCAAGACATTTTCCTTTTCATAAAGAGCTACTTAGATGGCTCCTCTCTAAGTCAATGTGCCAGATTTTCAGGTGTAGCATACAAATCCACAGCCGTGAACTGGGGATCTTTTATTAGGGAACTCTTTAAGGAGTTCTTTTGAGCTACGCAAGACTAAAAAGCTTACTAGTACTGGTACGAGTCCTTATTTGGGAGACGTGTAAAACACCACAGAGGTGACCCCAATCGAGGTTTAAAGGTAACGTTAAACTAATATTGGTATTTTAAACGTTATGTTAGTAGACAAAGTGGAACGAAATTGAGAACAAGTCATTATTAAAATATTCACATTAAAAAGTAACAGATATATGTTAATATAAAAAACGTATCTTAGTACACAAACTGAAATGAAACTTGGAACAGAAAGAAATGTGTTAAAGAAATTGACACTAAAAGTACGAAAATGTTGAGATTATAGAACTAATACTGTAAAAAAAAATTCATTCAGATATGGATATTTGGAATGGTCGAGAGAGATATTGTATCCAGTTGGAGATCGGACAGAGGATACACTCCTTCCAATAATACAAAGACATGTGGAAGGTGGAAGCACCATTAACAGCGATGGATGGTCATCTTATTGCTCTCTCAATGACATAGGGTATGAACAGTTACACACAAGTACACTTTCAAGAAAACATATATTAACGCGAAGACACGTCAGGAGGTGGATGTACATACAAACAGAATCGAGGGAGCATGGAAACACTCAAAGGACCACTTCAAGAGGATGTCAGGAACGAAGATTAACCAGTTTGAGGGACACCTGGCAGAGATAATGTGGAGGTCAGCAGTGGTCTTTCTTCGACCTTGTAAAGTGTGTTTATCCCTCAGACAAGCCTGCGACCTACATGTACAAGACCCCACTCTTCGACCCATGGACCTGCCTTCCATACTCCAAGTTATCTGACTGGGATATTAGACCAGGTAAATTATGATTGAAAATACATTTGTAACATATGTAAATGGTGGAAAAACAGAGAAATATATGTACAACAACAATAGCAAAAAAATTAGTGTTAAATTTAAAATATTTAGGAAACACTGATGCAGAATCCAAATCGGATGTTGACAGCCTGAGCGATGGAAGCAGTGTCAATAGTCTGAGCGATGGACGCACCTCAAATGGATGCATAATCATATCGGACAGTGATGAGTTCGAATTCCCCAGAAACCGAAAAGCCAGTGACAACACTTGACGCGTTCGCAAGGAACAGAACCTGCAGGCATGCAGTCTTGATAGTGTCGACAGACTGTTGATGGAATCGGATGCAGACAAAACTTTGACAAACTCTCCCCCTACAACAGGTATACCACACATTAATAGAGGACATGAAAACATATATATACATATAAAGATAACAGACAGCCGATTCAAAACTCTACTGCTTCCATTGTAATATTCAGTTTTCAGCAATCATAATAGATACATACATTTCAAATGATCATTGTGATGTCGTATGTTACAGTTGTCCCGGTAGCATCATCCGCAGCTTCAGTTGCAGGCCCTTCCAATCCAAAATTCACTCGTGTTTTAAGGAAGAAAGGTACTACCTACGAAATGTACATAATTTCATTAAATTTAGTACAGGTACTATGTTATAAACGAGTAGCAAGTTCTCCTATTAATGTAAAGGTTAAATAAATGTATTACTTATTCATTTCATTTTAATTTCTTTATCAGGTTCCTCTAGCAAACACAATCCTCCCACAGAGAAGAAAAGGAAACCTTTTAAATCATCTGATAAAGGTAAAACATATTAAATTTTCAACCTTCATTTAAATTAAATTCTTACGGAATAAATGACACAATAACTATAACTGACATTTCAACATTTATTATTGAATACGTGTGTACATACCCATAAATTGGTATTCCTTAACTTCAGTTTCTACCCAAAGAAGGAGGAAGGATGGTGTGTGTCATCCTCCGTCATATGTGGAGAAGAACCCCTTCCTGCTGGCAGAAAGAGGGAAACATCATCTATGGTCAATCCATACTGCAAAGATGCGTTCTCCTGGTCGTCTGACGACGACAACGATTTCCAGTTATGATGGATGGCTCCATTTCAGAAAGCTTTTTTTCTACATTATTAATAAATATCTATGTTAAGATACAAAAGATGTTTTACTTATCTTTTGTTGAAATTATGTTTCATATTTGAAACTTATGCATTATTTCCTTACCACTAATGACGATGAACATAGATTTTGTTAGAGTTAAATTACAATTCTTACCTGCCTCCTCGTTTTTCTTCAACCGGAAGAAGTAGGGATCGTTAATGCCTGACAATTTCCGTAACCGGATATTGTTATTGTTTACGGAGAATGTAGTAGAATAAAATCTTTATCATTTATTTCATATTTAGTGAATGATTACGAACATGCTTAGATACCCTAATAATAACATGTTAGCATAAAAGTAGATTAATCCAACCGGAAATTGTGTCAGAGAGGATAACTCTTTCAATAACGATAACTCACGTTTATGAAAGCGGAGGCGGCTTCTGTTTTATACAATGAATATTAATGAAAAGGTAACATGACCAATTACTAACACTAAAACCCCAGTAACACAGTCCATGGAAATCTTATGGATGTTTTTACGGAATAAATGAATATATGCTTGTTTACACCGAAAATGACAGGAATGGAAATTTGTCCTGAATGTGTATAATTGAAGTAAGAATGCACATTAAATGTCATTGTGAAAACTTCTGACTCATTACACGTTAACGTCAACAACGTCAAACTTATTTACTTCGCGAAGTGAATAACAGGATAATGCCAACCAATTTTAGCAAATTTAAAAATCCACTGAAAAATTAAATCATATATTTGAGCTCTATCTGCCTCACATTTCCTCGACCAAAAAACTATCCCCTGTCACCTAAGGTAGCAAGGGACAGTTTCGAATTAAGTACCCGGTCAATATTTTTGTAAAATTGAGAGTTGCTGTACTTGAAGGCTTATGAGTGTTGCTAAAATTCATGAAATGATTTTTAATGATTATCATTAGTTAGAGGGGTGTCTGTTGTTGAAATTGATATGCAATATGTAGGCCCCTTATGTAAGGTACATGAGAATCAGAAGTAAAATGCGAAACCTGCGGCTATGACTGTTGTGCTGACTTTACACAGTGAAATTGCAAGTTACAGACGGGAGGTAAAATAACAAAAAGTAGGTGAATGGGACATTGTAAACTATACACTGGTTAGTTTCTGACATGTGATAGTGCAACATGCACGCGGTACGGAAGGTCAACCCTCTGCAGGGAATTAGCTGGGGAGGTCTAAAAAGCTTAAAAATCATGAAAAATTAGCAAAATATGAAAGGGTCAAAATCTCATAAAAACCAGTATGTAGAGAATTTTACAGATTTTGACTAGTAATTTTCTTCAGAAATTGGTGATTGGCCTTATAAAGAGTGAATTAAAGGTATTTGTGCTGAATGGGAACTGAGGAAATTCTAGTTACAGAGTTCCGAAGACATGCATCCCTTGGCTACAATGAATTGTATAAAAAAAACTGTCCCCTGCCACCTAAGAGAGCGACTTCGGTTCATACTCGAGTACGCACTCGAGTAGGTCATCACATGACCGGATGTTTACATCTACACGTGGTTTTCAACCGAACTAACAGCTGACTACTAGAGTTACACGAGTAGTGTACTGTCATGGCTACCTTAGGTGTGCTATATATTATTCTGGAGAATTTTTTTGACGATGACCATGACATTGTACACTTTTGGAGTCTCAGAAATTCGACAATAGGGCATCTTATTGCCCAGAGTCAGTTTGCTTCCAGGCGACCATATTTGCCTCGGATAACAGGGTTTGCCGAAGATATTATTATACCCCAGTTTAATTCATGCGACTTTAAATACCACTTTCGCCTAAGCAGAGAGATGTTCGAGGAAATCCTTGTACACATTGGACACAGGCTAGCTTCAGATCACTGTGGAGGACTGGTCGAGACAGAACCTACCAAACAGCTGTTAATATTTGCGTCTTACATGGCTAACACCGAGTCCATGAGAGAAGTTAGCCTGTGCTTCAATGTTGGTCTTGCAACTGTGCATAGAATTATTGGGAGAACCTGCAGAATCATAATTGAGTGTCTTGCTAATGTATGTATAAAAGTAGAACTTACAAATTAATGTACCACTGTAATTTGAAATGTGATAACAACTATGTTAGCACTTTTTAATTACAATGAATACAGCTTATGTACAAAAAGCTTCGAAAGCAGAGTTCTGAAGTTAACATCATTCAAATTGTACACATGTACAAGAATTTAAAGTTTTTATTATCTTTTTTAAATACCAGGTAATCAGATGGCCAAGTTCTGCTGAGCAACAAGTCATCGCTACAAGGTTTCAGCTGAACTACATGTTTCCTCACACAGTTGGTGTCCTTGACGGAACACATATTCGCCTATCTTCCTGCCCTGGAGGAGATCCCGATTACATAAACAGAAAATCGTTTCCCTCTATGCAGCTTCAGGTATTTGCTTTCTTTGAAAATTCTTTAAAAAATAGGATTTTTAAAAAATTAAATATATAAATAAAAATCGGTATTAATACGGAAATAATTCTGTAAAATTTTTTATACAAGTTGCATATCAATGGGGATTTTGCAGATTGTGTGCGACGACACCCTTCTTCTAACTAACATCTACACTGGGTGGCCTGGAAGTACCCATGATGCAAGAGTATTGCGGAATTCCGAGCTGTTTACCAGAGCTGAAGCTGGCAGCTGTATTGACCCCGATAAACTCATCATAGGGGATAGTGCATATCCGCTAAAGCCACGGCTCGTAACCCCATTCAAGGATAATGGCAGACTGAATTTACAACAAAGACGCTTCAACCGTGTATTATCGTCAGGACGACAGGTTGTAGAGCGTTGTATAGGACATCTTAAAGGGCGATTTCGTCGTTTGAGAGAAATACCTGTTCATAAACCTGAAGATATTGTTTCTATCATAGTTTCAGGATGCATCTTGCACAACCTGTGCATTATACACAAGGATGATGTAGAAAATTTCATTGAGGAAGATGGAAACGGTCATCCAAACTTATTTAGAAATGATGTGAATGGGATTAACAGAAGACTACAAATTATGGCAGGACTACCATAAGTGTATTTGATGAAACAGTCTCTCTCAAACGCTGGAACTGACAGTTGCATTCATACCATTACTTTAAATTTTACAATAAAAAATAACAATAAAATAATGAATATTGTTTACGTTTTCATTTTCCAAAACAACAATAAAACAACAAACAATATTTATGTTTTCATAACAATCAAAAAATATGTGAGCTAATGCTCATTACCAATACCCCTGCTATGATGTAAATACATAATAAACAACCAAAGTCAAAATTAACAGGAAATTGAGGTCAGATTTGTTCCATTCCCACCATATGGCTGTCCGTTTCAAAATTTCAAAACTCTGCAATGGGTACTTGGTGAAAAAACTGTGACAAAAATTTGTTCGAAAATTCAATTGTGAAAATAAACAGTCATAAGTTAATAAGAAGCCATCATATTTGATATATCTGATTACACTGCAACGAAAAGTTTGTTACGGACAGAAAAGCAGACGTGTAAAAAAGTAAATCACTCTCCTTCGGAGCAAGGTAAAAAAAATAACTGAACAAAAAATAGAATGTATTTTCCATCTGGAAAATGTAATGATCATAGATCATTTTCTAAAACAAAACCATCTACTACTGAAATAAAAACATAAATAGGAACATTTGGCAAACATAAAAAAACAAATATTTGTATGACAAAATTGAATGATATACCTTATTGATGACTGAGAATTAAACAAACAATAATGCTGATTTCAATTCATATTTGGCATCCTGGAAAATAATTACCATGTCTTAAGCCATTTCATAAAACAAAACAGTCCACCATTGAATTGCAAAATACAAACTAGTGGGTATTGTTTTTTTATACAAAAAAACACATGTCTCCCCTTCTCCCAAAGGATTGTAATATGGGGCAAATTTAATAAGTGAAAAAGAATGAAGTCAGCTATATGTTAGATATCATCCATATATGATACAGTTTAGAAAATGAATTAACTTGAGACACAAGATTGGTCAAGGTCAAAAATTATGGAGGCGTGCACTCCTTCTCAATACCATCTACCTATGTTCCAAGTTTGAAGCCTTAATGTCAAAAGCTATCCAAGTTACCACCCAGACAAAATTTAATTATTTTTTTTTTAATTTGACCTTGAGTAAAACAAGGTCAAGGTCAAATATTAATCAATAGTACACCTCAGTGTATTATAATTAATCTTTGTGTAAAGTTTGAAGTCCTTCTGTCAAAGAATATTTAGGAGGTGAACAATGAAGTTTTTTCTAATTTGACCTTGAAATATAATTTTTAGGTCAAGGTCAAAAATTTTGGTAAGGTTGAACTGGACTATATACCATCTATGTATGATACAAGTTAAAAGATTGTATGATTAAGGAGTCTTGTGTTATGGTCAGGACTATATTTTTTATAAAAGGCTTGACCTTGAAGAAGATAATGGGTCAAGGTCAAAAATTTTGATAGCCTGCACTTCTTCTTAATACCATCTACCTATGTTCCAAGTTTGAAGTCTTAATGTCAAAAGGTATCTAAGGTACCACCCAGACAAAATTTAATTATTTTTTCTTAAGTTGACCTTGAGTAAAACAAGGTCAAGGTCAAATATTTATCAATAGTACACCTCAGTGTATTATAATTGTTCTTTGTGTAAAGTTTGAAGTCCTTCTGTCAAAGAATATTTAGGAGGTGAACAATGAAGTTTTTTCTGATTTGACCTTGAAATAAAATTTTAAGGTCAAGGTCAAAAATTTTGGTAAGGTTCAACTGGACTATATACCATCTATCTATGATACAAGTTAAAAGTTTGTATGTTTAAGGAATCTTGTGTTATAGTCCAAACTCTATTTTTTATAAAGCGCTTGACCTTGAAAAAGAAAATAGGTCAAGGTCAAAAATTTTGGTGGCGTGCACTTCTTCTCAATACCATCTACCTATGTTCTAAGTTTGAAGTCTTAATGTCAAAGGGTATTTAAGTTACGGCTTGGACAAATTTGGATGAAGAAGAATAAGAAGAACTAGAGCAAAGCTCGTTGCAAAGCAACGAGTGGGTTTTCCGCTAATGTCGAAAGCAACGCTAGAAGTACGTCTAAGAAGCAGAGTTCTTTATCTAGTAACAAAGAAACCTAAGTACAAAAAGATAAAAAAAACGAATGATTCTTGGTACAACTTAACATAATCCGAATGTTTTTAAGTACGACTTAACCAAAAACCCTTAACCATTTCAAGAACGACTTAACAAAAAAAACCAATGTGTTTAAGTACGACTTAACAAATTTGACTTCATTTTAGGTACAAGTTTACTTTATCTTGAACTTACATCTTTTTTCTTAACCCAGAATGCAAAATTAAAATTTACGTAAAAAATCAATTTTGTTTAAAACATAATTCTGAGCAACTTTTTCTCTTCACTGCTTTTCAAAGGGTTGACCTTTCGTACTGTGTGCTCGTTGCGTCATTAATTGTCAGAAACTTATTGATGTAAAGTTTAATTTACTGTACCTCTGTGAATATTTTCTATGTAAAATTACTATGAACCAGACAACATTGAAATGGTGAACATTTCAAAGGGCCCCGCTTATGTTATTTCAGAGAATTCTGCTTTGACCTTGACCTATAACTTGAAATTTTTCCAGCTGGCATAGAACTTTTAATTCAATTTCATTCCCCCTAACATACATACATTTTTGTTCAATCTGACCAAGATTAAGCATATTTGGAAAATAATCTACTATCTAAAACTAATTTTAAAAAGATCTGCTATGACCTTCACATTGACAGACTTGGTTCACTGCACGCCATTAACCAATAAACTCTGTAAAGGTAAAATATTAGCCAAATTGGGGCTAAAAGGAGAGTATATCTATGCTCTTAAAATATGGATTTTTGTGTGATCTGATATGACCTTGACTCTTCATCTACAAATATCATTCGAGGTCATTGCATATATTTTGATCAAAGGCATCATGTGGGTGAAGTATGAGGCTGAATGGAGCAAAGGGAGAGAAGATATACTCCGGACAAGGATTTGTAAAAATATAATTCTGCTATGACCTTCACAGTTTCTTTTCACTGAAAATAGGTTCAAGGTCACTACACACCCTTTCACCCTTTACTCAAACGCTCTTCTTATGTGAAGTCTGAGCCAAATAAGGGTTAGTAGAAATTATATATGCTCTCAAAAAAGGATTTTTGCATGATCCGATATGATCTTCACCCTTTACCTAGAAATTTCATGCAAGGTCACTGCACATCGTTTAACCATAGAGACACACTGTGAGTATTAGCCAGATTGGACCAAAGGGAAAAAAGATATGCCCCAGACAAGGATTTTATATATATAATTCTGCTATGACCTTAACCTTATACCTAAAAACATGGTTCAAGGTCACTGCACATCCTTCAACCAAAGGAACCCTGTGGATGAGGTATGAGCCAGATTGGGCCAAGGGGAGAGAAGCTATGCTCCTGTCAAGCCATCTCGGATGGACAGACGGACAAATTGATCACTAGAAGGCGCCCGCATAAACATGCCTTTTTATCTAATTTAAAATAGTATCCATGCTATCTGCCCATGGTGAATAGTCATCAATATTTACAATATTTAACCAAAAAATAGCTTTTAAAAATATTTGAAAAGGTAAAAATTGTAAAAACCCCAGCGGGATTCGAACTCATGACTTACAGGTTCCTAGTAACCCTCTAACCCACTGTGCTAAGGAGTTATGTGACCATTTTTTAAAAGAAACTACATGTACTTATATAATTACACTTTATTTTATTGTTTATTTCGATAAACAATACGTCACAACATGGAAGTGTCCCATATCACCTTAAACTCGGAACACCTCTGACCTAATAAGATCGCATCATTAAATACAAAGTTTGATTTAACTCTAATTTGTTTATCATCAAGAAATTGTGCATCGCTGACAAATAAAGTTTTCTTCTGTATAATGAAATACCAATTAACTGACTATTCGGACAATAGCAAGTTTATTGTCCCACTCCACAGCAACTATTTCCCTTGGCTTTGCCTCATTAAATAGTTGCTGTCTTTGGGGACAATAAACTTGCTATTGTCCTCATACCCAGTAAATACTAAATAGGCATATAATATCCCATCCACCTACATTTCATGTTATATAACCTCCCGTTTGTAACCTTCAATTTCACTGTAAAGTCAACATATCTGTCATAGCCGCAAGTTTCACAATTTATTTCTGCTTCTCATGTACTTAAAATCAGGGGCCTTAATATTGCTTACCAATTCCAACAAGAGACATCCCTCTAACTATTGATAATCATTAAAATTCATTTCATGAATCTACGCAACAATGATAAACCTTCAAGTACAGTCACTCTCAATTTTACAAAAATATTGACGGTACTTTATCCGAAACTGTTCCTTGTACCTTTAACTTAGTACACTAACATTTTTATGAAAAGACTAAGAAAGCTAATGCAATTCTGAGAAAAAGAATACCACATATTGCCAATTCCATTGAGGTTTAATAAAAATATGGCCATTTAAGTGAACCCACCATTTCCAATTTCCTTTAGTAAACACAGATTTACAGGGTTCTCCATAGTAAAACATCTTTACCTGACCTTTTAGAGGTCAACTTTTGTTCAACCACCTTTAAAAAGAAACCTTATTCATACCAACATACCCCTACATGATATAATCATGATAAAAGCTTCACATCACTTAGAAATACCCTTACATGTATACCCCCCACCCCCCAATCTTTTGATTTTCATAAAAAGTCATGGTTTGAAATGTTTTACCTAATTTTATGAAACATGTGGCAATTTCCTTGAGTAATTTCTCACACATATGAAAACAATCATCAATGATTCTAAAATTTGATCTTTATTTGTTTATTGTATGATTTGTACCATTTTAATTAACAAATAGACAGCTGTCCTGCTTGTGATTTCTTGTTTTCATGAAAAAAGTAAGCTAACAATCATATTTAGTGAATATCTAATCTATTCTGATTTCTAGTCTCCTTCTAACCATGCTAAAACAGTAAGTTACAACCTACAAGTTTGACATCTGCCTTAAATTAAAATTAAATTCAAACACACCCAGGTAGCTGGAGACAGATCGAGTTGATTTCAATGACAAATTTTCAAATTTGACATGTTTTTCTACTTTTTTTTTATGCATATATACCTTAGAAAGGTAGAAATAGGTTGTTTCTTGTTCATTTCAAAAGTAATTATCATAGCAGATGTTATTTCAAAGTCAAATGTACATTTACATATCCTACATGTAATCTTAATGCAGACAATTAAATAGAGGGGGGGGGGGGATTTTTCAATTATGTAAACACATCTAAATATCTTTATGAAATAAAAAATAAAGGAAACATAATTGCATACTTTTATTGAAAAACAAATTTTCACAGCAATTATGAATTTCTTTATAAACAGCCTTAATTTTGTTTTCATAATTTCTTATCAAACACAAACCACAACATGGCATGATGCTTTCTTCAAGTTCCAATATTGTTTATGCATTATCGGATTTAATTTGAATTACCGGTAAATAGTCTGTAGAACACAAGGAATATGCATGTGGATAGAGGTGACAGGTTAATCTCAGGAGCTGACCCACAAGAATCAACAGGTACCGGTAAAAGCCATGTGGTAACAAGAGTCTGTTTTGAGCTGAAATAAAAAAAAAAATAATTAGCTGTGTTTACATACATGTACTAGTAATAGCTGTGTTTACATTAACATATGCATAGTATTTCTGGAAAAAATACACTGACCATGCAGTGTAATAGGTATGACATATCCCAATACATGACATAACATTTAGGCAGTACAAGATCAAAAATTTGCATATCAAGTCATAATATAATATTAAAAAATTTTCATAGGTATAAACACTTATCAAAATGAGAGAGAGAGAGAGTTTGAGAGAGAGAGAGAGAGTTTATTACCGTACTTGTAGTGCAACAGTCAATATTTCAATTCGTAAATTACAAACGAATATTACCCACCGAACAGAGTCAAAGTACATGTACTGGTATTAGCTTCTGGTATACCATTTTTTATCAATTCTACTGTGTTGTTTTTTTTTGCAAATAAATTTAGCAAGGGTTTTTGCTTATTTTCTTATGAATTACATGTTTTAAAAACAATACTATGTGTAATAAGCATAAAACATGTATGAGTAAACTTAATGAAGAATTTTTAATAAATTATTTTTCACAGAATGTGGTACATTACATGTATGTCAATCTTTATAAAACTAGCGTATATTTCGTGCGCCATAAATTGCAAGTTTTTTGTAAATATCATTTACTTGCATGATAGGTATATATGGTCTAACCAAAATTTTTTTTATAAAGCTACTGCTGTATGTACCACATATATGTTTTGTCACAAGTATACATTAAAAAAAAACAACCCCAAATTCCAACAGTTGAAATAAACTCAACTCATTCTCTGATAAGTTCATTGTGTTTTGTGCGTGCATATCTTACTTGTCTGCTGCAACAGCAGCCAATCAGCGGTAAGCTGAATCCACAAAAAGAAAGTTTGTGTTTTAGGAGCGGGTAAATTGTTTATGCGACACTGTCAAGAAAACCACACCAAATAATAACAGGAAACATAAATATTCACTTATATGTATTGTGTTGTAAAGTAAAGGTTTTTAACACTTATTGCATCTTGCAAAACATGTGATGACCCTTAATCATCTGTCATATATCTGATATACATGTATATGTAAAAGATGGGAGAAATAACGACGGAACAAACTGGGATTCGAACCTGGCCCTCTGAATCTCTAGTCAAGTGCTCTACCAACTGAGCTACATGTATCTGGCACCGGTATTCAAACCAGTCTGACCGTCACATTCCTTCCCCCTTAAATGATCTTCACCCTCGAAGATCACCCCTGGCAGGAGTTAACCTGTTAGTTCCAGGGGTTGGTCACAACACCAATATTGTAACAGGATGGGAGAAATAATGAAGGACCAAACCGGGATTTGAACCTGGGCCCCCTGAATCTCTAGTCAGGTGCTCTACCAACTGAGCTATCTGGCACTGGTATTCAAACCGGTCTGATCATCACATATATAAAGAATTATTTTAAACAATGTTGTTCAATAAAAAATAACACGCGCAACCTTCAGTTTTTGTCTGTAATTAATCAATATTGGCGTGCGATCAGTTCTCGCCGAGTACCATTTCTCACCAGTGCATTGTTACGTCATTTTATCAACACATAAAATTATATACGAAAATATGATGTTACAGTGCACCAGCGAGAAATGGTCCTCGACGAGAACTGCTCGCAGGCCAGTACTGCCAGTAGTCAGATTAAAAAAAGAGAATAAAAAATTACATTTAAAACATTAACAAGGACAATTTAAGTATATACACATCATAACTGCTAAACAAGAAAAATTATGTGAACTGGTAGAATGGTACGCATAGTTCTAACTTGTAACCTACATGTACAAGTACATGTACCGGGTACCCGTTGGTCTGCTAAACCTTTCTAATGATACAATGATTGGCATCATAAAGATATTAAAGTCATGTTTTAACTCTGAAGTCTGAAGTATACAATTTTATTTACTTGAAGTTATGTCTACAGGATATTCATGACTACATTTGGAGTCTTCTGCACAAGAATATATGATATGTTTCTAATTAGACCCTGCTTTGAATTTTGAGTTGAAAATTCACAATCTGTTATTTTTTTAAATAGATAAATTCAGTTACCCTTTCCAGTCCCCCATGAACCTCGAGCGAGTCTAAACATCCATGAAACATGTAAAAATTACACGTTAGCCTAGTAAACAAACACCCACACCATAACAAAAACAAACAGTGTGCACGTACTTACATGTACATCTATACTATATACTAAATTATAACTTTAACTTTTTTAAACTTTAAAAGGAGTAAAAGCCTCACCTTCTTCAGTAACATCCACATAAATCACACACTTTAATGTCCATCTTTTCCCCTTTATTACTCGTAGCTTATCAACGGCTGATCGTCGACAGAAGTGTGGCTGTCAGAATTTCCTCGTAAACGATTCACACGAGAAAAATATCCTCCTTAAACAAATATGTAGTATTGTTCCCTGTGCATGTTCATATGTTTCACAGTAAATTGAAAATGCATTTGTACGTCGAAAGAATACACAACTTCTCTTCTGCATTACGGCTCTCTCTTTTCTACAATGCCGTTCGTTACTGTTTACATTCGGCGCGCGCGCGGGGGTTACAAACAGGGGCGCCCCGGCAAATAGCTGCACATAGAACGTTAAAATAATGTGTGTTCATTGAATTCATAAATGATATAGATGAAAAAAATGAAATTGAATCACAACTATTTATCTAAGACGCAACACAACGTAATGCAGTATATGCCTGGGCCTTAAAGTGGCATTTGTTCGCTTGTGTGTCTATGTAGACAAATTAACTCGTTCATGTAACGTTACGATTCACACATATTTGTTTTATGAAATTTGAAAAAAATAGGGCACAGAACTTATTAAATTTGATACCAAATGACATTATTTAATATATTAACAATAACTGAATTAATTTTTTTTCATAAAATGATAACGATTTTTGCTATCAGAAAAATACGTGTATGAGCTGCTGACCCCTAATTATAGGGGCCAGCCCTTTTTTCTTAATTTTAAATGAAAGCTCTCGTTATTCTAAACAACTTTTGTTCTATATGTATTAACAAAATATTTTTAGTTTAAAGGTTATAATACAAAAAGCAACAAAATTTCAGCCCCGAAAAAATCTTAAACTTTGGCGACAAATAGCTCAAAAACTAACAAAGAAATTACCAAAATTTTCATGCCAGCAAAACTATAAAATGTTACCGACAATTTCGCCAAATTTCATGCATCTATCATCTGTAGTTCCCGAGATCAACTCTGGACAAAAGACCCCCCAATTTTCAATTAAAGGGCAATAACTCATAACCGGAAGTGAATTTTAAAAATTTGAAAAAAACGTCTAGAGATATTAATATCATCTACATACCCTGAAAGTTTCATAGCAATCAGACAAAAAATGTTCGAGAAATCTCGTGCACAAAATTTGCGGGAAAAAAAAAAAAATAATAATAAGAAACAGTAGAATAACAGAAGGGTTTTCCGTTGAAAAACGGAAAACCCTAATAAGAAGAAGAAGAATAAGAAAGTCGACAAAAACAATATGTCTCCCCTTTGAAAGGGGAGACATAATTAGAGATACAATGAGCAAACTCAACAATGATACCACCCCCTTAGAAAATATATTAATTCAATAATTTCTCTTTTAGAAAGTAATGGAAGTTCCATTTTTCTTAATGACCTTCAACTGGCAAAAATGACCAAAGTTCACAATCAACACTTATTTACAGATCACAAGAATTCTCAGTGTCAACTTTAGCTTCAGATCCAATCAATTCCATTACAAGGTATAAACTAGAAAGGAATTATGCATTTTTCTTTAAAATGACATAACCGATCTTTATGTAAAGTAGGAACATCCAATGTTTCTTCATAAGAGAGATATGGACCCGACACGGTTGCACAGACAGACAGATGGACAAGGTGATTCCTAAATACCATCTGAAACTTTGTTTGCGAGGAGTATAAATATAAACCATTCATTAAATATACAAAACATATGCTTGGCAACATTGATTGAATGAATATTCCTTAAAAGAAAAACTTCCAAAAAGCTTTCATTTTTTTCCATCAAGAAAAATTCACAAAAATGATGGACAAAGTCTGATGTCATATTATAAAACAAAAGAATTCACTATTGAACTAAAAAATATGAATTTGATCCTTTGACAAACATTAAATAATACAAAATTTGCTGGGCAAAATGGAATGAATACAGTAATTGAATGAGAAATACATTAACGCAGATTTAATTTCTTTTTCCTAGCAAGTCCAGTAGCTTGTCAAAGCGATTCATCTTTGCCTCATGTTGTTTTCGCATTTCTTGGATCATTTCATCGCCTTGTGCAGTTAACTTGTCAACATTTGCCAACTTTGCTTTTTTGGGATTTTTGAACTCTAATTCATGATCACCAGTTACACTTGTTGATGGTTTTCTTTTACCAGTATTCTGATGTGCAGATGTGGATGCAGAACAAGCAGGTGCTCCTTGACCATTTTCAC